>NC_081406.1:450742154-451042154 GCF_030272615.1 Cryptomeria japonica
TTGTTATTGCTTTGGATTTGACTTGATGGATTAAAAATTGGTTGTTGTTTTGTAGTACTATTGTCATCATTTCCTTCATTGCTGACATTCCTATTCTTTGACCAGAACTTGGGTTTGTCATTGTTGTTGTTGTTGTTGTATGAATTATTGTAAAGTTTTAGCTCTCCTTTCTTTACCATTGCGTTCTCTATTTTTAGACCATTCTCGATCATTTTTGCAAAAGAGGGAGGACATTGCATTCTTAGTTGATAACTCATTTCACTGATAAGATTATCAATGAATATGTCCATCTTTTCTTGATCAGGTACATATCGAGGATACCTATTAAACATGTGTTTCCATCGTTGTAATAAGATCATAAAATATTCACCATTCTTTTGTTTAACATTGCAGAGATCCATCATCATTATCTCATTCCTTATATTATAGGAGTATTGTAAAATAAATCTATTCACAAGTTCTTCAAAAGATTTGATTCTGGATGGTAATCTTGAAAACCACTCCATTGATTGTCCATTTAAACTTCTAGGAAAAAGATGCATAAGGTAAGTTTCATCGTGAGCAAATTCCATGCTCATAGTACAAAACTCCCTAATGTGATCCTGAGAGTCAGATTTTCCATCATATTTGTCATATTTAGGAATCTCGCAATGTTGCGGAAATGGTATCATATTTAGATTCTTATCGAATGGATATGGGCATATATCTTCTAATAAATACTTCTTAGAGATTGTTCCATTTTGCATGTTTTGTATTTGTTGTTGTAAAGTTTGCATTTGTTGAGTAAGGTTTGACAATGGATTATCCACATAATTTCTCCTTGTTTCTTTGTGAGTTATTTTATCACTACGCTATTTTCTTGTGTCATCCCTTTCCTTCCTTGTTTCTCCATGACTTTCTTTGTTCACATCTTCATTATTTGGATAATCTATGTTTTGGGTGTTACTTGCCTCTACATCTTGTTTTAAGCCTTCTATGTTAAAGTCTTGTGGTAGTTTAGCAGCAGATTTTGCCAACATTAAGAGATATTTCTCTTTTTGCTTTGCCAACAATTTTTCCATTAGCCTATCAAATTTGAAATCTTGCTCGAGGTCTCTAATGGTGCTATTGACTGCTTCTTCGTCAACAGCGGTAAACCCAAAAGTTTGAAATATAGTATTATCTTCTTCCTCCATTTGTTGTTGTTTTCTAAGTTGTTCATATTGGGCTCCAGTTCAAACTGGCATGTGATTATTTTAAAGTTGTTGAAATTTCCAAAGGACAAAGTCAATAGGTGATTATTGGTTTAGGAAGATATGCTTTGTTGATTTTACTACTATTGTTTGTTTGTTGAAAAGCATGTCCTTGTAAAATTTATCCGTCAAACTCTGTACCACAGCCACATAATACTGACAAAAATGGTGTAGGAATGTCCTATACTTTATTAAGATCTTGCGATTGATATACAAGAATCTTATTCTTTCTGAGTAGCTTTATAACTGGGTTTTCCTTTCTTAAGGTGATATTTAAAAGTCATATAAGCATTTGACAATTTACAAGTTTGTTTGATTCCAATGTTGGTGCAATTTTGATTTTGATATAACCTAAGTTCAAAATAGGAAAGATATATCTAATATTATGAACCTAGTATAGATTGGTCAAGCTTCATGATAGAGGATTTGATTATCATGATGAGAGACTTGACAATGATGTTGATTTTTTTGGCACTTAAGATGTTTGAATCAATAGCTTGTTGAATGTTAATGTTTATAGAACTTTTTGGGAATAACCTATTGGATTAGTGACCTAGTTGTTGAGCTAGTTTGAAAATACATGATGGTTTTAGAGACAAATCTCCTTCAAGAAGTATTTCGATACTGACGTTTTGATACTTTAGTTTTGATCTAGTATTTCAAATGTTGGAAAGCTTTTGTATTACCCTTTTGATCAAACTTTTTCACCAATTTGTTGGATTTTTGCTCACTCGTAGATGATAATTTTCTTCAATTTTTGACCATTTGGAACATGTAAGAGACATAGAAGACATATTATTTAATAAACAAAATGCACAAGCAAGTACAAATCTTATGGCAGGCTGAGATAATAGTTGTTGAATCTCACATGGGGTTTCCCCCGAGGCTACACTATTCAAAGCGGATATTTAGATGCTTAACCCCACTGGCTCCACCCTTGGCACTCACTTCTTTGGGGAAGCCAAGCACTAGTTTCCATAAAAAGTCCCCATGGAAAACTTTATATCTCTACTAGAAACCATATGTGTGTGAGCCACTTCAGAGGTCTGACCTCTTGCGCCAACAAC
The DNA here is from genome assembly GCF_030272615.1 of Cryptomeria japonica. Taxonomy (NCBI): domain Eukaryota; kingdom Viridiplantae; phylum Streptophyta; class Pinopsida; order Cupressales; family Cupressaceae; genus Cryptomeria; species Cryptomeria japonica. The sequence goes on from NC_081406.1 coordinate 450,744,454, forward strand.
TAGAAGGATTTTGGCAACTAGTACAAGTGGTTTTTAGTAAAGGCTTCCAGTCATGTGGCCATACATGCGGCACTTTCAGATCTATAAATACAGAGGGTTCCTAGCCTATAGAGGTTATGCTCCATATGGTTTATGGGGAAACATAGTGTCGGTATGAACTTATTAGCACATGTTGTTTGGGACTTTCGTCACAAACATGATTTATTTATATTGGATTGGAAGGACTCAGTATTAGCCCGTTTCCACTTTAGGTCGTTCCCCTCTCATTGGTCCCCTTAAGGCAGTTTGGGAAGGCAGGCCCTGTAAAGGATTTAATTGCTTGAAAGTAAAGAAAGCATAAAAGAGTGGGTTTGTCACCCAATTAAGGGCAGAGCATATACCTACCACTTTCGAGACATGGAATATAAGTGTTCCTTTTAACCTTTTCAAAGCAATTGTTGGCTAATTCCTATTTGGAGATGTTTCTCCAACAAGCATGGTGTTTATTTTAGCCTTTTTAAAAGTCTATGTGCAACTATTTTAGAGAAGTTACTAAAAATGCAAGTTGCATGCTGTCAATTTATCCTCTTAGTTAGACTACATGAACAAGACATGATATATTACTTCCCAAAATAATGCTTTTAATTTACTAGATGAGGAAATGCATAAAATTTGCCTTAAACACCATCCTGCACATGCATGTTAGTAGTTTGAAAAATCTAATTTCTTGGACATTCAGACTTGCAAGAAAATTTTGTTAGTTGGAAACAAAAGTGCTATTCTAACATATGTGCTATCTTTTTCCTCAAATGCGCTAATCTTTAGAGAAAAAGCGCTACTCTGCAGATACAAAAGCATGATTTATTTAATAAATGCGCTAATCTAGAGGACAAAAGCACTAACCTAGAAGACAAAAGCGCTAACCGACGATGCTAATGCGCAGATTTTTCAGACAAAAGCACTAACCTGCATGGCATATGCACTAACCTTTGATGCAAATGTGCTAACCTATTTGCAAAAGTGTTATCAGAATTCACATATGCATGAATCTGCATTACAAATGCATTAATTTTACTTTTTGCGAGATTTTTAAAGGTATATGCGAGGTCCATGAGCCCCATAGTGGGCACCAAAATGTGTCAACTTGAATTTCATCCTCAGAATACTACTTGCAACAAGTTAGTTTCATAAAATACTAATGGAAATGCTACAGGAAATCCAAACTCAACCAATGAAACTACATGAAATATATATGAAATAAAAATACTAATATTACCTTCATGGTTTATGTCTCATTGTGTCCTAACTCCACTGTTCCTGGTTGCAGATGGTGTGCTCTCAGACAATGCACTGATAACTTCCAAGATGGCATATGAAGAATGGACTGATAACTGACAGTTAACTGATACTATGATATGCAATACTACATGACTATGCTAAAATGATTATGCTATATGATTATGCTATTTGCTATTTTGCTTCAAGATTAAAACTCACAGATGCATAAGTTTTACAAATGATTAGCTTTGAAAAACAACTTGAAGACTCTTGAAGTCTCTTGAAGTCTAACTCTCTCTCAAATGAAGCTCTTGATTTTATAGACCTTGAGAGGATGAGATGATGTGGCTTAGATCAACGGTCATGATCAAATCTACAGATTTGGATGGTTGTGAGCAAAGGTGAAGGTTGAGAGAAAGGGGGAATAAGAAGAGAAGTGTCACTCATCTCACCTTGATTGGGTTACTGACTGAGGGAATTTAGAGATGGTTGGAGAATATTTAAGGATGATAGGACAAGTGGAATCAAGTCCTTCCTAAGATGTAGGGGTTTTTGGAGAGAATATAGGTGATGGTTATGAAATCTGTGTATGTACACAATATTCATTAAGTTTGGAGGTTGAAGATAAATGATGAATTAATATTTAAGAAATATTAATTTCCTTAGCCACATGTTTGATGAGTTGGCAAAGGGAAGATGAAGTGGAGATGGAAGAATGAGTTGGATAAGGGATTAAATAATTTAAGAAATTATTTAATATTTGATACTATAGGATAGAAGAATAACCATTAAATATTAGATATTTAATTGATTGAAGGAGATAATTAAATATTAGATATTTAATTAACTTGGTTAAAAGGATAATTAAATATTAGATATTTAATTAATTAGAAGAATAGGATAGATGAATTAATTAATAAATTATTTTAATTAAATTAATTAATAGAAAGACATGAAATGAATTAAATAAATTAATCTTTTCAAATCAACTATTTAATAGAAGAATAATTATTAAATAAATATAAAATATTTATTTAATTGCTCATAGCCATTTTTATGTGTATACAATATGTATAAAACCAAGATCCTCAAATGTCTAGCTAGATGGCCTAGCACCCTGGTCATCATGACAATTCCTAGTGGAGCGATCCTCTGAATGACTATCCTGCTCAGAAGGATGAACCAATCCCTATAAACAAAGTAATAAATATACACACATGAACTAAATAAAATATATAAATTAAATTTAAACATGTATGAATTATAATCATTTAAAATTTAATGTATGTATGTACATGTACATAAAAATTTAAAACTCACATGTCCACTGGTGGCCACATCATCAAGTGAGTCTCGTCGATGCACATGATCAGAACTCAAGGCAAGAGTAACAAGACACATCTCCATCTACAAAATATATATATATATATATATATATATATATATATATATATATATATATATATATATTTATTTATGAAATCAAATTTGAATTTAGTTAATTTAAATTATAAATTGGAAATTTGCAGAGCTCATGATCATGATGTTAAACAAAATTTACCTGTGTAGAAGGTCGCACCTGATAGTACTCAAACTCTCTATCCATGATCGTGTCCAACAAAATATCAAAATGTTGCTCGGTCTCATCTAGCCTCAAATGTACGTCTACATCATGAGCGGTCGCCACATGTCCCAATAATGATGAATGCAGGGGACTATGCAACTAGGATGGCATCGATGACGACTCTGAACATGTCAAAAAATCCATATAACCTATCATCATCATGCTGAAGTCAACATCCTCCAAGCTAATATCAGATGCACTCTGGAAACAGTTTCAGATTTTTGGGTCATTCCACACAACAGAGTCGCATAATTTTTTCAAATTTTACTGCAACAAAACTTTCCAGGAGACACTTTCAAATCTGAAAAATAACTTTCAGATTTCTAAAATTCTAAGACTCTTCCCCAAGTGAAGTTTGGCCAAACTCATGGGTTTGATTGCAATCAACAAGGTGAATACAACTTCTCTCAATCTTACTGAAAAAAGTAATTACAAGACATTGTTAGTCCCCAGCAGAGTCACCATTTTTGTTGTTCTAAAAAATGAGTAACCCAAGTTCACCTACAATTTATTTATGGAATAGCCAATCTCATACAATGAAGAACTTTAGGACTTGGACAACATAACAAGGATTTAAATCCTTCTACTCTTCAGGCTCTACAAAACCTAGGTGGGTGTACCTTTGATGCATTGAATCAGACCCATTACACACAAGACAACATCAACAAAAGCAGATGAATCTCAAAAGGCTCAACAACAAGGAGGTTACTGCAGATGGGCTAGGTCTACATTGACATCTCAACTAAATTGGAGCATGAGATAGGTGGAAAATTACCACAGAACAGAAAGAAAAAGATATTTTGATTTGATTTTAAAATTGATGTTCTGACAATCCTTCAACATTACAAAATACTAATGCCTTATCCTGGCCACAGAGTCATGCATAAAACTGGAAGAGAAATCTCAGCTGCAAGCTACTTTCAACATTAAATTTTCATGTATTAATGCATTACATTAATACAATCCTCTGCTCTGTCACAAAATCATACTTACATATCCAATATACACATTCAAAATCATTAATGTTGGTTTTCAGGATTTAAATCCTTCCTAGAAGAATACCCAAAAAACAAACATTACACTTTCAAAGAAGACTGAAAGAGACACCTAAAATTATCCTTGATAATCTGGAACTGTATAAATTCAAATGCCATTTTGGAGACAATTTTGTGAAAACTCACACATGCCTTGCATATGTGTAAACCTGCAAACTGAAACAAAACCTACAGTAAAGACAACACTGGAAACCCAAAAGAAACACACTGTCATTTGCAAAAAATGAAAATGCCATCACTGGAATCTGCAATTTTGGATTTCTCCCTTGGAGAAATTCTCCAAAAACTTGGGAACCCTTACAAATGAGAAGAACTGAGAATATGAAGAAGAGGGGAAAAACCAGATTTGCATCACAAATTGCCAAGTCTCCTCTTTCCCCAACTGAAAATATTCTTTGCATCATTTCCATGGAAACTACTCTCAAACTATTTGACATGTGTTGAAACTGACTACAAAAAGGAACTCCTCATTCCAAGAGCTTTCCAATGACATATAACACGTGTATATTTGGATAAAAATAACATAGTCAATGAATTAATTCTTGAAGAAGGCTAGCATTTAAATTTTGCATTTTCACTATAGTCTGAAACTATATATTTAATTTTGATTTTTTCCTTTCGGCTATGCATTCATCTGTGCCATGTGTCAGCTCCTGGTTCACTCGTGGGTCCACCTATTCACCACCTAACTTGCCAACTGTCCACCACCTCACCTTGAGCTAGACCCGCCACAGGATGTGGGCCCGCCTTGTCGCCAAGTCGCGATGGGTAATTGTCAAGCAACTTTTCTTCATGGTCCAGCGACCACCATTGGATCAATTCCAACTTGCATGCTCTTTAATTTGTCTCTTTGTTGCAAAATTTGGTTGTCTTGGGATGCGTGCTCACCTGGGATTGTGTGTGTGCGTGAGGGCCCACCGAGTCACCAAGCAGCCTCTCCAAAAGCACTTGTCTTTTGGACACATAACATGCATAAGATATTGTATATAAATATTAAATTTTTCTGCCCCGCAACAAATGTGGGACAATGCGTTTGAGCACTCCCTTGTTGCAACTTCTACATTTTATATGGATGTCAACCATTTGTATTTACTTGAAGCTTTCCAATGCCTTTTCTACCGTTCCATTCGCACAGGCTTGGAGGACTTGGCAATGCTTGCCAACAACATTTGTTTGAAGGTTCTTAAAGCCTCATAGACAAATTTATCTGGGCGTGGGCATGAAGAATGTTGGCACAAATTTAAGTTTTTCTTTTGGCATTACACTCGCCAATTGCATTTGTTTTAAAGTTTCTATAGCCTTCTCCATATGCTCCACTTCTAATTCCACACAGCTGGGCACAATAACCATGCCTCCGACCGTGGCCTTCCTCCACTCACCCCAGCGCATAATCTCTTCCTTGGTGTTCAACATTTATTTCTCTCTCTCACCTCACATGCAATCACATCCCCATGCAGGGATCTCGAAATGCCCTCCTTCCTATAGTGGATTGGTCATAAAATATTGAAATTGTTGGATCAAAAGCTGGGTCAAGTTCAACCGGTGGTGCTTGCTCGGGTACTAAGGACTATATATCCCACTCATTAAAATACATCGTAGTTTTGAACTCTATTTCTTGGGGGGGGGCCACCCTTCTTCATGTTTCATTATGAAAATAAATGTGCTTATTCATTAATCTTGGGATATAGGGAACACCTTCCTCGCCATGAGTCTTTGACTCCATCAATTGGCTTCATCATCCCCATGAGCTCAGTAATTCCTGGTGTCCATTTGAAGCTAGTTTTGTTGCTCTTGCAATGGAGGAATGTGCGTTTGTGCATTTTGCATATCCAGATGGTGCTCGTAGCTTCCTGATACATCGATCACCAATGTGAGTAGGATCTGCTCCAATAAGCATGGTCTTGCCATGATTAAAAAAGTGACACCTTGAGATAGTAATATCAGTACTTTGGTGTGTGATATCAATAAGTCCATCATCATAGTCACAAAGGCTACAATGGTCAATCCAAATATGACAAGTAAAATGAAGTTGCCCCTCACTGTCCCACTGGCAAAGAAATATTTCTCTTTGGAGTTGATCTACACCATTTTTTGATCATTAAAACTCAACTTGCAACTTTCAGGTGCTTGTTCCCAAAACACTAAAATGACCTCAGGAACTGGCTCTGAAAACTGATTAAAACATCTTTTTGTATCCCATCATCTGAAGGAAATACTATCTAGTATATTGACTACCACCCTACAAAACCATTCCTCATGACGAATCCCAAGTGATGAGATATCAATGCACAAAGTTTATTAAATGGCTCTGTCAGCACTTGGACCTGTTAAAATCAATGTGCAAGGACCTCAAAGTGCCTTTACTAAAAATATCAGATGATCTTCATGGATCCCCAAATCTGGGGCATAGATACCTTGAAGTTCAGAGAAGACCATGGAATGTTCAGTTTGACTGGGAAGCTGATAGGGTGCAAATGGTGAGCTCATGAAAATAACCACTTAATAAATGTAACAATGCAAAGTGTAGAAAACTGAACAAAATGGCTCAAGAAATCATCTTGGAAAACTGGTCAAACAAATTGACTAGGACTTGAAACTGTAGATGAGGTTTTCATATATGCATACAATTCAATGCACTTTGAATTTTGACATGATACTCAACTGGGCAAAAGATACAGGCACTCAAAGTTGACTATTTAGTGTTTCTGAGAAAACACTACTTGCAGATTTCTAAAAATTGCAAATTAAATGACCTTTGAAAATTGGGCAAATTGATTTATAGTGACTTGAAATTTGGCATGTGGACATACCTATATGTCTACAATTTAGGGGTACACTTTATTTAACATGACGATCAACTGGTCATAAAATGGAAAGCCTCAAAGTGAGTCATTTGATAAAATCTCTACATGTGCATAAAACAACTTTCAATCCACCCCTTGAAATGGGTACTTGACAAACTGATCTAAACTGAATTCTGAAAGTTGTAACCCACTGCATAGGCTCAATGAAAGATGTACAACAATTTTCCAAAGCCTTACCTCTTGATAATCAACTGGGTCCATTTTATAATTCTTCAAACTAAGCCATTCAGGTTGATTAATCAAGTGCTATTTTGAAAGTGCAGGAGCAAAATTTTGAAATGGGCCTCTCAAAATACTCAAATTTTATGAGTCCCAACATATAGCATTAGTAGAAAAGGAACTGGCACCCTGAATGTCATCCCTAATTTTCTCAAGACTCTCAAGAATACTCTTACAAGTCTTTATATAAACACTTGTGTTACTACTACTATTTATGGATTCTCTCAACTTTTTTATCTCAATATTCATTCCTGAGAACAATTCCTGAGGGGGAATTGCATCATCTGCCATGATCAATGTGATGATAATATGCAGATCTGGTAGACCAAAAGGATAATTTAATTTCACATACATTGCCTTTTAGACAAAATTATTGGATCTATGTAAATTCAAACTCATTCTATTTGAAATCTAATATTTAAATTTGTATGTATTAAAATGAACAAATTAATAAATTCTAAATATACCTTGAACTAGTACAAGTTCATAATAATCTATCTAATAGAGATCTTAAAAATAATTTAATAAATTAAAGCTTGAACACAAGATCATAAACATTGCAATCAATTTCATATGTAGATAATCTCTAAGTCTAGTTCTAACCTAAAAAATTCAATAATACACATGAGTATTAAATGTATGAGAGAGAGAGGGAGTCTTAAGAGGAGACAAAGAGAGATCTAGCTTGAGAGAGAGAGTCCAAGTCACCTGTTGAGGGGAGGGAGAAAGAGAGTCTTAATTTTGGAGAGAGAGAGAGAGAGAGAGAGGGAGAGATAGCAGTCCAGTTTTTTAAGGAGAGGGAGAAAGAGAGATAACTTAGAGAGAGAGTATTATAAACATGTGCACATGCGTATTTTAAAATGTATGCACATGAGAGATAGAGAGAGAGGTAATCTTAAAAGGAGAGATCTAGAGAGAGAGAGGTTGAGAGAGAGAGTCCACCTTGAGGGGAGGGAGAAAGAGAGATCTGAAGACATAGTCTTACTTGGAGAGAGAGAGAGAGAGAGTCTTAAGGGCTAGAGAGAAAGAGAGAGAGAGTCTTAAGGGAAGGGAGAAAGAGAGAGAAAGAGAGTCTTATTTGGCCTAGCTTTGTGTGTGTGTGTGTGTGTGTGTGTGAGAGAGAGAGAGAGAGAGAGAGAGAGAGTCTTAAGGCTTGGAGACAAAGAGAGATCTAGAGAGAGGGAGGTTGAGATAGAGAGTCCAGCTTGAGGGGAGGGAGAAAGAGAGATCTAAAGACCTGGACTTACTTGGAGAGAGAGAGAGAGAGAGAGAGAGAGAGAGAGAGAGAGAGAGAGAGTCTTTTAAGGGTATCGAGTGAGAGAGACTCAAGTGAGGGGAGAGAAAGAGAGATCTCTAGAGAGAGACTTTTAAGGGGGGAGAGAGAGATAGTATTAAGTGGCTCAGAGAGAGAGAGAGAGAGTCTTTTAAGGGTATCTAGTGAGAGAGACTCAAGTGAGAGGAGAGAAAGAGAGATCTCTAGAGAGAGACTTTTAAGGGGGCAGAGAGAGAGAGAGAGTCTTAAGTGGTTCAGAGAGAGAGAGAGAGAGAGAGAGAGAGATCTAGTCTTAAGGGGATCTAGAGCTCGAGCAATTTGGTGATGGGCATGAAAAATCTACAAATTTAAATTTGGATATTGATTTGAAATCTAGTTTGTTATTAGTTTCCTAGAGGATTTAAGGTGGAACACTATAAACAAAGACATGTTTTGGTTAATTTCATGTTTTGATTTAATTAGGAAAAAATTGAATATTTTAGTTAATTTAATTCAAGTTAATGTCTCATATACATATATATATAATTTAATCTCTTAAAAATAACTAAAAATTTCAACTTTTTTGTAATCAAACATATAACATAATTTAACATTAAACATAAAATTAAAAATATTAACATATACCTAAAACATAAAACATCAACATATAGCATACATACATGTATAAATTTTTCTAACATGAAAAAATAAAACATAAAACATTAACATATATATATAAATGTATATATATACATATACATATATATACATATATATACATATATATATGTATATATATGTATATATGTATATATACATATATATGTATATATATGTATATATGTATATATACATATATATGTATATATATGTATATATGTATGTATATATACATACATATACAAATATATATAGGATATACAGGATATACCCGTATATATGTATATATACAAAAAAAATCACATTAAAACGAAATTATGTATACATGGGTTGAAATTAAACCAACCTAGTTAAGAGATTCAAATGTTCCAAGGAAACCCACAAGGTTTGGCCTTTCCCAAAATCGCTTCGTCGCTGCCAGCTACTGAAAATGACATAATTGTCATTTTCGACAGTTTCAATCGAACCCTTTTAATTATTAATTAAAAAATAAAATAAACACTTTCGATCAAAAATCTTTCTTTTTATACTTTCGATCAAATATAAAAATTGATTTCGATCAAAAGTTGTGTAAAATCAATTTTGGAAGATTGAGACAAATTCCTTCGTCCAAAAAAGTGTAACCCACTATTGTGGGTTCACCCATATGTCTCCCGATCTTTCACAAAATCAAAGAAAGGCACTCATCCAACAATCAGCAAGACATTCATTCATTGTAACACTTTGTACATAAAGAGTTTAGACGACACTTTACTCAGATGCCTCAATGTAGGAGGAACAAATTACCCTAAAAGAAGTCCATGATGACATATGTGGGGCACATTCTTTTGGACCTGTTATAGCAAAAAAATTGTTGAGAATAGGTTATTATTGGCCTACAATGGAAAATGATGCTTACAAGTATGTCCAAAGATACAAGCAGTGCCAAATACATGGAAACCTGATCCATGCATTTGCTCAAGATCTTTAGCCAATAACATCACCATGGTCATTTTCACAGTGGGGATTGGATCTTGTGGAGAAAATATACCCTACCTCCTCCAATAGACATAAGTTTATACTCAAATCAATTGAGTACTTTACCAAATTGGTTGAAGTAATCCCGATGACCTTCACAAGATGAAAGCAAATAGCTAAGTTCATTCTGAATTACATCATTTGCAAGTATGGAGTCCCCATGTGCATTGTAACTAACAATGAGCGACCCTTGAAAAATCAAGAAGTGAGTAAACTTTGCGACCAATTTCACATCCAACAACATTTTGCAATGCCCTACTATCCCCAAAGCAATGGTCAAGCTAAGGTGACAAATAAGACTATTTTGAAAATTTTAAAGAAAGTTGTCAACAACATTGGACAAGATTGGCATCTCCAACTGAATCCAACTCTTTTGGGCCTATCGAACTAGTGTTCGTACAACCACTAGTGCCACACCTTACTCTTTGGTTTACGGTTCAAAAGAAATTTTACCCATCGAGGTAGAATTGCCATCACTAAGAGTCTCTTTGAAACACATCATATCAGAAGAAGACTACAGAGTAGCACGTTTATAAGAACTAAAATTCCTAGATGAAAAATGACAAAGTGCTCTGACTCATTTACAAGGATATCAAAATAAAATGAGAAGAAGCTACAACAAAAGATTAAACTGTGTTTCATCGAAGTAGGAGATATCGTTCTTAAATAAAATCAAAGGAATCTCACTGAACGTGAAAAACCAGGAAAATTCAAGCCTAACTGGTTAGGTCCTTTTGTCATAACCAAAGTAGTTGGAAATGATGCTTATCATTTGCAAAGGATGGAGAGAGATCCACTCCTAGATCCCATTAACAACATGCACCTAAAAAGATATTACATCTAAAGGGTTGGGTTTTAATTAGAATTTACTTTTTGTACTTGCATATCATTTCGAAAGCATTGCATCTCATATAGCTTCCTTTATAAATGCATCATATTCATCACATACTAGTTTTTCTTGCACATATCATTGCATCAATAACAAAGGATGATTGTCTAAATGATTCACCTGTCTGCACTAAAAGGAAAGAGGGTGGTCTCTTTTCCTAGATATTTGATCATGAAGTCCTTAGAGGCTTTTAGTCATTCATCTTCAATGTCGCCTTGTCATTGAGCTTTATCTATGGTTGTGTAGAGATTTTGATATTGAACCTTGATTATCTAAAATCTATAAATTGATATATCTAACACATTAATCAATAAGCTCTAAATCATTACAGATACCTAGTTGGTCATGTGGCTAGTGAAAAATCCTAAATTCCACTTCAACACCACTATGAATGTCATACCCAAGTAGGTTTCATTAATTACAAGTCAAGGAAAGAAAATGAAGAAAAGAAAAGAAAAATACTATGCCAATATCCTTATAAAGGCAAAATAAGCAGTGATATATAACTGAAATACCATGTGCAATAAAAACTTGATAATGGGAACATGCAAGTAACTCCATCAGGGCTACAAACACCTGCTAGCAATGGAGTAACATTTGAGATATTATAGTGCATAACCCCTTTGGAACCCTAAAATTGTGTTGGTAGTGAGGCTCTATCCAGGATGCTTTTGAAGTTATAAGAGTCAGAATGAATTCAAATGCACACACATTGGCAAAAGAAGATCAAAGTTTCAAGAATTGATGGAGAATTTTTTTGTGCCTCCATTCATAAACCTTGGTTACACAATGTGTTAGATTGGATGGTCTAAAATCTTCTATGAATGGATTGAACTCCTATCTCTGAAACTTTTCACACCTTTAATTCAATCAGTGCATTTCAGAATGAAGGGAACACACATTCATCCTTGTTTGAATAGGAACTACATCTTCATTTCACATACTACATTAGCATCATTTGCATTTGAAAATTCATTGTCTCCCCCATATTTTGTAGATCATCATTTCATCATAGGTTTGCATACTGGGGGCATAGCTGAAAAAATCCAACAAATCATAAAAAGTACTGATAAAGTTCTAAAAATTGTATAAAGTTATGAAATAAAACTCTAAAAATTCATATAAAGTCATGAAAAAAAATCCTAAAAATCATATAAAGTCATGAAAAAATCCTACAAATCATATAAAGTCATGAAAAAATCCTACAAATCGTAAATAGTCATGAAAAAATCCTAAAAATCACAAAAAGTCCTAAAAAAAATCCTAAAAATTATAAAAAGTCATGAAAAAATACTACAAATCATATAAACTCATGAAAAAATCCTTAAAATCATATAAAGTCATGAAACAAATCCTAAAAAATCATATAAAGTCATGAAAAATCCTAAAAATCACAAAAAGTCCTGAAAAAAATCCTAACAATCCTAAAAAAGTCATGAAAAAATCCTACAAATCATAAAAAGTCTTGATAAAATTCTAAAAATTGAAAAAAGTCCTAAAATAAATCCAAAAACATCATAAAATTTCAAAAATAAAAAACATTGAAAAACATCAAAATACAAAAACTTTGAAAATCCAATTGAAAACTTGCAATAAAATGTCTCACAAGAATCAAACACCCTATCAGATATCCAACAAACACTTCACACAAAGTTAAACAAAGGATACGATTATCTTGTCAAAACATCTGCAATCAAGTTGATCAACTGTCTAATCTATTGAATCACTATCAAACTATCAACGTGATCAACATCTTGTCTTATATAGAATCGGTACACTCGAAACCAGATAGGTTAGTCTTATACGGGGTCCAAAACTTCTGAAACTAGAAATTATCAAAATCACATAAAGCATATCAAAGCAAAGACACAGTCAGTCCAACTATTGAGTTTTGTTTATTTTGGTTGAATCTTTTTATCAAATTGGTGAAGATCATTACTTTTAGCTACTCAAGGATGTCCAAAAAGTGACTAGAGGAGCCATGATGGGCATGATCCTTTTCTTTGTTTTTTGTTTGTGGTTTGAACCAATGAAGCTTCGATACAATTGTGTTGTGGTGTCTATGATAAGTACATTCACTCTATTAATGCCACACAAACCTTGACTCCCAACATAATTTCCAAAATGGAGGGTTCATTCCCTGTTTGCTATGTGTTTTTTTCTGGCAATGAGATATCTATACATCTTGGTTCCTCATACCTCAGTGTAATAAGCTCCATTTTTACATAATAAGGTTCAATAATGATAATGTATTACACTATCAACAAAGCAACGAAGACTTTCTCATCAAAGTTTTATCAATTGAGTTGTTCTTATCAGATCCAATTCTAGAATAAATATTGGTTTATCATTTCATAACTTCTTATCTATTTTCCATCTAACAACTAACATTTCTTCCAAAATTCATGAATTTCAACACCTATTTTGACACAACAAAACATCACATTGCATTATCATATAAATCATTTCACATCTGCATATAATGTTGCATCAGGTCTTTTTTTACACATTCACATTTTGTGTCATAGTTGCATTATCACAAGCATTTCACATAGTCAATTTTAGATCATTATCACACATAGATTCATACATCATAAAATAAAGGCACATCACATAGACCGCATCTTATCACATCCATGTTAGTTGCACCATCAAGTAAGTATACAATAAATGCAAACACAGTATATCATAGAATGCATCATCAAATAAGGCATAAATCATTGCCAAAATCACATATCATATATCTCATCAATGTTTTAAAATACATCGTATCTATGATACATCATCAATAACAAAACATCTCAACCAATGTTACCTCTATCAGTAGCCATATCTCACCTAGCTAGTGACCTAACTCCAGTTTGTCCCGATGGTACCCTAGGTGGACCCATCACTCCTCCACTGCTAGTCTTTTGATAGGTAGCCTGACTCGATGTTCTCCCCATGAAAGCACTAAAAATAGGATCTCTTTGGCCCCCAGGAATGGCTCTCTCATAAGCCTGCCTATAGTATATGGCCTCCAGTGTAGTAGTAAAATATCTATCTGCCTGGCTCTGTGCCTTCGTCACTAGCCCGAATAACTGATCATATGCATCCATGGTGACCTAAGCCTGCCTAACTGCATCATCTCTCTCCCTCCATAGATGATCTCAGTTGCTATCTGATCCCTCTTTGTAGTCAGATCCCCCATCACATGCCGATACAGATCTCTACCCTCCATCTATCGCTGCTGCAAAGTAGCAACCAAGTCCTCGAGACTCCTAACTTGAGCCCTTTGTATCTCCTCATCTCTCCCCTCATCACCTCCCTTTCCACCTCTTGTCTCTGTGGCTTGGGGTGTATGGATATCATGTCCACCACCCCCACCCTCATCTCCATCACTACTCAATGAGCCTGATACCGACTCACTGCTCTCACTATCACTCCCATCAGAACTGCTCGTAGATGCAATGTCTCCACCGATATCCACATCCTCCTCTCCACTCCCCACCTACTCTATAACTACTGCTATCATATCTATCTGACCCCTATCCCATCCTCCTCAACCTCCATCTCTCCCTCCTACATCTTATCCCCCACCATCTCTCCCTCATCCTCTCCCTCTCCCCCTGGGACCCTTGTTATGCCTAATCTATTGAGTTGCAATCAGAACTATTGGATCTGTCAAAGGTATGGTCCTATGTTGTAACCACCATGCATCATATTGTGGTGTAGTCCCTAGATCTACAACACCAGCTAACGAACCCCAGTGAACAGGAAGAAGAACATCAAACTCTATAATGGCAACATGAGGCTGCACACATGCACCCCAATCACCGATCTCGTGAGTAGTATGAGAAAAATAGGCTATAACATCTAGAACACCCTATATCTCCCTAGATTTTCAGAGTACACGGTTAGGAAGATGCATATCAATAACTCTGTGACCACCAAAATCTCGCACAATAAGGTATCTCTAATGTTGAAAAAAAGGAAGGTGTTGGGCATCATCAGCCCAACTGGGGCAAGTAAGATAAGGTCTCCATGAGAAGTATTGTAAGGTATCAATCTGATGTCGCCAATACAAAGTGTTACTTGTAGGCCTATATCTCACCCCAACAATGTATCTATAAGCATATGGTTGCTTTGGCAATAAATCTACATGTATCATAGGATGAAATATAGCTATGTGCTCCCAAGTCCATATCTAGAGCAAAGTAATGCCACATCCAATAGATTTCTGCTACAAATATACAATTCCATGCATCTAATGATATAAAGTGGCAAGAAGACAAGGACCCCAAGCAAACACCCATCTATCAATAACCATATCATGAATCACTAATCCCCATCCAACAAGGAAACCATGGGTACGTCTATCGGGGATCAATAATCCAACAAGAATGCAACAAAGAACAACAGTTAGATCATCATAATCTAAATCATCCCAATGAATCTCATAACGACCCCGCATATGAAGATCATCCTCAAAACACTCAAACAAAGCACATAAGGTAGATACTCCATCAATACGATCAAATGTAACTCGTGCACCATATATGGAAATGTGTAGAATACGCCACACATCCTCAAGTGTGACAGATGCCTCACCTATCGAAATATGAAATGAGAAAGTCTCAAAATGCCACCACTTAATCAATGCAGTAATCATGGCCCTATTGGTCATAACCTCAGGCAAGTGCACTATATGATATAAGCCAACCTATTGAAGCAAAGTTGTATCCTCGGTATCTAACTCATGCCTTCGATCAAGACCATCTGGCCTCAACTATCTCACTACCAAGACTGGATAATTCACCTACATTTGAGACATGTAAAAAATTAGATACGTCACTAGCATCAAGAGAAAAACAAAAATATAATTGGAAAATTAAATGTGAATCATTAATATCAAATTTGAGTCACTTAAATCAATTGCACATTATTATTATCAATTACAAATTAATATTTCCAATTGTGCATTAATATTTTCAATTGCAAACTACAAAATTCATGTGCGAGACATAAATTCAAGTGCGAATTAATAATATCAATTGTGCATTTAGAGTATCAATTACGAACATTTCGAATGGCAATTGTGAACTAGAAATTTTTCCTCTGACAGACATCAATGAAAAAATTAAAAAAAACTGACAAAAACGTGCAATTTTTTTGAAAGACTCATGTTGCCAGTGTCGGGAGGTCTCTGATATGATCGCACTCACTCAAACAAGTGCAGCATCGCTCTATGACCCACCATCTCGCTCCAAGGATGTCGAAAGCACTCAAATCTCAAAGGAACTCCTACAAAGCAAATGAGTGCAAATGAGCTCAAATCAAAACCAATTTTCAATTTATAGCTCAAAATTAGGGTTTTTGCCACCCTAACGGCTATGGTACCCTTCAAATGCAACGCAGTTGTAGCCATATCAAATGAGATCAAAACCTCACGAAACTTCACGTGATTGATTAATAGCATATTTTTCAAAAATTGATCTTAATTTCACAATTTTTCGACCACTTTTTCTGAGGGGGCATATTTACACCCTAAGTGTCATTGGGGCATATTGGGGCAATTTTTTCTTGTTTTCTTTGAAACAATGTCATCTCGACATTGTCTCAAAGAGGGGCAAATGTAGACACTTAAAAATGTCCTTTTCATCACATACTAATTTATCGTCTTATTAATTAAATAATTCTTTAATTATTTAATTAAGCTAATTTATTCTTCTAATTAATTCAAATCATTATTAACTGCCCAATTTTACCTTCTAAATAATTTTAATCAATTAACCCTATCTCACATATTAATTAAATATTAATTATTTAATTAATTGCGACATTTTCCCTAGTTAAATAATCTTTATTATTTTATTAATTCAATTTCCTATGATTAAATAATATCTTTTGAATTATTTAATTAATTAATTTAATTCTTACAAATCCCCAAATTCTAATTTCCAATTAATTTCATTTAATTTCACATTTTCAAATTCAAATTCCCCAAATGCGAATTTCATTTGCATTTCATCATTCGAAAATCCAAATTTAAATTCAAATTGAAAATGAATGTCAAATTCAATTTCAAAATCATGAAAATCATGACTGATCAATCAAATGATTTAACTAATCAATCACCCCTTTTCATTCCAAATAACCTTTTCTGACTGATCAATCAATCCACTTATCTCCCTAATCCATTCAGTCATCTGCCCAATCTATTCAGTCAACTGACTAATCTATTCAGTTCACTATCCAATCAATCTAGTTGACTACTCAATCAAATGAGTTAACAAGTCAATCAATCTTAGTTAACAAATCAATCAACTTTATTAACTGATAAATCTAAATCAATTGTCTCCCAATCAGGACTTGAGTTAAAAATCCCTCCCCATCTCTCTTGAAAATATATAAACTCAACCTCATTTCACATCAATCAATCTAGAATCACAGAATCACAAAATCACACTTTGAAATAGTTCCTAATCTATGTAGGAAATCAGTGCAATACCTGAGAGACAATTCAACAACAACTAAGGAGAAGAGAAATGGAATCCTTTTTAAATTAATTGAGGGATTCTTAAATTAGATTTCAATTCATTTCATAATTCAAATGATATTAGCATTATTTCATTGTAATTTAGGAGTAATTTGATTAGATTAGAGTTGGTGATTCACTCTGATAATCTAATTATGTTTACGCTTAATTTACCCCTCAAAACAATAGATATTCACATGCCATGGTAAGACCAATAACAATATCTTAACTCAACCTCCAATGCATATCGATACCAAAAGAGTATGATCTAAATAAGATGAACCAACCGAGTCGGTCAAAGACCAACATAAATGATAATGCCAAACAACATAACTTCACTTGTAGATAAAATTGACACTTAAATTTTAAAATGGAACATTACATGAACGATATTAATATATCTTCCAAGACACAATACATGAAGAAACATTGCAGAGTAATGTAGAGCATTCTTTGAACCAGTCCTGATGGATAGCCTCACTTTCAACAAATTGCAACAACCAACTTGAATGCCTGAACTGTTAAGGACTTGAAAATATAATAGTGCAATATTCATTGAACATATAGATTAAATATATAACCACAAGCCATATTAATCAAAAGTGGAGGAATGTGGAGCATTCTCTAATAAAGACTTTAAATACTCTTTCTTGCAAATTTCAGCTTCCAAAACGGTCACCTTCTACAAACACCACATACTCACTTAATATCAGCACCAAACATCATAATAATACTTAAACACTCATTTATAGACCTCTACATGTTAGGAAACAATTCACACATATCAGATTGACATTAATGAGAACACTAAACTCACATTGCTAAGACACATTGTTGGATCATGTTTTCCCTCTCTTTGGAGATCCTAAGATCTTACCCAAAGAGTTTCTTACCTCCACTCGGGGAGATACATGAGGAGTAGCTTCAAGATAGAATACAAATAACCCACACCACATCAAGCACTGGTTGATGGCTCATAGGCTTATAATTGTAAAGGTATGTAGTGGATGAAATTTTGTGAGCACAAATTTGTCTACAAGCATGAGTTCTAAGCGCAAATGAAGGTTCCTTCACCTTGTGTCCTGAATTACCAAGGCCCCAAGGATGTGCAAAACATGGTGATGGTTGGATCTGGGCACACTTTTTATTCTCTTCCTTTTTACAACCCAATAAAAAATGTATTTGAGATCAAATAAATGGCTGATGAGATCCCAAAGCAAGCCCCTCTCCTAAAATAAAACTTGGCAAGTTGTATATGTTTCTCTTGCACTTAGGCTCGTATGAGAATGAAAGGGGAGAGGTTACATTACACAAACTTTAAAGTTACATAGAGTGAAAATGAACCAATCACACAAAACATGATTTAATTTCTTTAATAAAATAAAGTATTATATAATCTAAAACATGCAAACACACTATCTGCAACCGATATATTAGTAGTTTCAAATGTTGTCTTCTCCCAATGATTGCCAAGTCGCTACACAAACCATATTAGTAACACATAAAACTTCTAATTTATGTAAATTAAATTATTCAAAATGACTGAACCCTTAAAAAAAACTTATACCTTTGCTTTACCAGTCAATTGCATCATTGATCTTGGCAGACATGATGCATAAATTTCAATCACGATGTAGAATTGGCAACTACATCACAAAAATAAGAAATTGCGGTGCAAAAATAATGATAGTTTCACAAAAATGATTAATTATGGTACATGATTCCTATAACCACAAAATAGCAAAAATGGAGTCACAACTATGCCATAAAAATCAAACCTTACTATCAAAGGTGAAAAAACTCTAGATATAAGCTATATCCCCTAAAACTGACAACTAATATAGTCTGAAATCAAACAAATTAATAAGTAATAATCATTTGTGGTGTTGATTTTGATGATTATGGTGCAAGATTCCTAGAACATGTAAAGAAACAATGCAATTAAATTAATTCAATTGAATCATAGAATTTGTGGTTGCATCACATATTTTTTAATTTTGTCACGAAATTTGCAATTGCGTTGCAAAATTCTTATAGCTGCAAAAACTAGTTTTTTTCTCAAAAATTTGTTAGGATTAGGGACATGGGTCACATCAGGTGTACCAAAATACAAGATGGGGAAATTAAACAATGTGATTCAATACTAGGCTACACACAAAAACCTAAGAAACACATCAAATCTGAATTTCAACAATGAAGTAAGATGAATGCAAAAGTAATCAATAACAATGAAATGATACCTTATGCAAACATCCTTTTGGCCTCCATTACTCTTCTCAACTTCAAGGATGTATTGTTGCTCAGAGATTCTGGTTATTTATGATAGATGATCATGGTTGCTTTTATATATTTTATGATATCAATCAAAGATGTTCATCTAAGGAGAAAATTTGATGATCGATGGTTGAGATTAATTGAGAGGAATTGATTGAGAATTAATAGGTTGTGTGATAGAGATTGATTGATTAGTTAAGTGGTTTGATTGATTAGTCAATTGAATTGATTGATTGGTTAAGTGAATTGATGGATCCATTAAGTGAATTGATGGATTGGTTAAGTGAATTGATGGATCCATTAAGTGAATTGATGGATTGGATAATTGAATTGATTGATTTGTTGAACTCGAAGTGAGTGTTAGTTAAAAGGTCGACATGAAGATTTAATTAGTATTTAAATAATTAAAATTCGTTAAACATGTGCATAAGAGAAATAAATAAAAAATAAAGATCTTATTTATTTTATAAGAATTTAATTTTGAATAGTGAGTACTTAAACATATTAAAGAATTTATTGAATTGTAGAATACTTAATTAATTAATTAGAAAAACAAATGAAACAGACTAATTAAATAATTAAAACTATTTAATTATTGTGTAAGGTAGAAATGATTAATATAATTAAATAATATAATTATTTAATCATTTGATCAAACGAGGAATTACTTATATAATGAAGATAATATTATTAATATTGTGTTATCCCTATTTTTGACAATGAGGTAAAAACTGGATAACCCCTTACGAATTTTTGTTCGAATTCATAATTCAACTCTCTAAGTTCATTTTCTGTGAAAATTCTTCACCTCCTTAGTCTTTCAAGATCTTTGTATCCTAGTTTTTGGTGTTAATTCAAAAATTAACTCAAAACTGTCTTTACAAGTTTATTTCTAAGATTGTGCAAATTCGAAGTTTAACTCCGATATTGCACTACCCTTAGTCTTTAAGTGCAAAGTCATAGTTTAAATCCGACACTACTTCATTTAGTTTTTTAATAGGTGTAATTCAAACCTAAGAGTTTTAACTAAACTTCTTTGGGTCTTTTGGTGTGAATCAAACTTCTAGGTCCGAATTGTACCTATTTGTGTTTTAATACATGTCTTGCTACATTTCAAGGTTATTAACCCAAAATAAACATCATGGTGTATTTTGGGGTTACAAATCCGAAATACACATCTTGATGTATTTTGGGTTTACAAACTTGAAATGAATATTTATTCTGTATATTTTGGCTCATTTAATATTCTAAGTCTTTGAAATCATTTTGATTTCTTCTTTTTTGGTCTCTTCCACTTTTATGTATTCTTGAGTGTTTGAGGGTTTGTCATTTTGAGGAGCTTTGGGTCGGAGCCTTTCCTTGATCTCTCTCTTTCAGATAAGTTTTCTTATTATTCACTTTCTTTTTTTCTATCCAATTGCTCGAGTTTTCATGAATTTCATGTTGTTTTTGAAACACCTTACTTTAGGTGTATGTCAGGAATTCAGCCCCATCATACACCAAATTACAATTTGTTATGGCCTATGGCGAGGTTGAATCCCCAACATACACTATCACTGAATTACCATTTTTCAAAGGTTGCACTCTGCTAGATATGGTGGATGTCGAGGTTGTATCCCTAATGTGCACCATGTTTTATATGGTGTATGTCGGGGTTATGGCCCCAACATATTTTAATATTGTAACTCAGATGCTAGTGTAAGGTAGGGTTACGACCCTAGCCTACACTAAAGTCTTTCTCTTTTGATGTATGTCAAGGTCGTAACACCGATCTACACCAAGCTTCTCCCATTTGGTTTATATCAGGGTAACGACCTCGACATGCACCAAATCCAGTGGTATTTCACTTTGCTATTTCTTGTATGGTGCAAATCGGGTTTGTAAGCTTGATTGCTACCACTTATTTTTGCTCGAACCTCCCAAGGTGCTAGTTGGGTTTACAAACCCTATTTACACCAATATGATTTGTAAGCTTTTCCAAATGCGAATCAGACTTATAAGTCTGAAATGCACTTCTTTTAGCCACACTTGTGTTAGGTGTAAATCGGGTTTTTTGTAAACCCGATTTACACCAAGTGCACACACATATAGATCAGGGTTACAAACCTGATTAACACCTAAAAGTAGTTTTGTTCTATCAATAAGATTAGGGTTTTTGAAACCCTAATAAGGTGATTGTTGTCCACTTTACATTTGTTGGTATTATGGATGACTTCGTCATGTGGTGCATTGGTTTTGTCATTGATGTCAACACTTATCTTCTTGGAGGTCTACATTGTTGATTTGGCACTATGGTTATATTGGTTTATTGTTGAACTAGCACTTTGTGTTCACTAATATGGTTAGTGGCTTATGCATAGTCACTGGTATATGTTCACCAGAAGGTTATATGGTTCACCAGAAGTGATGATGACTTGTTATCATCTGGAGATCATTTGGTTATGTCGAAGACATGGATTGGAAGTTTGGATTTGGTGTTTTGTTTATTGTTCTAATCGGGTTGATAGTTTTGCCTTTACTAGTAGATAAGTCTAGGTTATGGACCGGTACTCTAGATCAGCACGACATGTTATGGAGATGGTTTATTGATTGATAAATGTATTGAGCCTACATATTGTATTGCATCAAAACTTATTTGTAATTGATTTAATTGTAATATCTTTAGTGAGCTGACCTATACATTTTGTCATAGGTTTTGTATAAATGATTGTAAGATCTTATTGAATATCAGATATAGGATCATGATGAGTGTGTTCAACTATTGAAGAGCAAAAAATAAGCAGATCCTTGTGTGAATCACACAGACATTATTTGAAGGTTGAAGGAAAGGTTATGAAGGTGTTTGACACTCATGTTCAAAGCTTAAACCGGTACTGAATCTAGTATTGCAGATGCTATTTTGAGTAGTACATTGTTATTGGATTTAAACATTCAGTTGTAGTCAGTGTGACTCCTATCTTGTGATTGAGAAGTGAGCTCTAGGTAGTTGGACTTTCTGCATTTGCAGACCCTATTTGTATACACTTACTATCTGCAATAGTATCATCTAATTGTGGGTAAGGTTTCCCACCGTGGTTTTTCCCCTTACCATGTTTCCACATCAAAATATTTGTGTCATGTGTTATGGATGTTGTTTCTCTTTCTATTTCATGCATTAAGTTATACCGGTACTACTATAACTGTTAATTTGTTTTACCGACACTTAAGTTTGGTTTACTGGCATTAAGTTTAAGATGGATTAATTTGCATTTGGATTATAAATTATTGACAACTGGTTCACAACTCATTCACCCCCCCTCTCATTTGTCCTTCTGGTTCCTAACAATTGGTATCAAAGCCAAGTCCTCTTTTGCAGAAGCCTAACAGCTTGAGCAGATCCTATGGCAACAAATATTTTTAGGAAGGACAATCTAAAACTTGATGGAACTAACTATGGCATATGGAAGATCAGAATGGAAACATATCTGAACTACATTGGAAGAGATATATGGGATGTTACTAAGAATGGCTATGTTAGTCCTGCTTCGAATCAACCTCATCCACCAACCTTGTCTAAGGGCTTGGAGAATAATTGCAAAGCATGAGAAGCACTTCTGAGCGCATTATCAGATCAGAAAATCATGGGATTATCAAACCGATCTACTGCTAAAGCTATTTGGGATAAACTAGAAACACTGAATGAAGGAGATACCACTGTCAAAATTGCAAAATTGGAATGTTACCGGGTGAGGTATGAAAATTTAAAAATGGAAGAAGATGAAAGAATTTATGCATTTATGGAAATAGTTAATGAAATTATTTTAGGAATACAATGTTGTGGAGGATCCTGAAGTGAAGATGAAATTGTGTCTAAAGTTTTAAGAGCTTTGCCATCGGCTTACAAAATTAAAGTGACTACTATTAATGAGTTGAGAACAATGCCTAATACTTCAGTTTCTAGAGATACTTTGGTTCGAAAACTTTCAGCATTTGAGCTTGAGGAATTTGGTCTTGTTGCTATAGTCAAGACTGATTTAGCTTTCAAAGCATCATCATCAGCATCATCATCATCTAACAAAACTGATTGGAAAGCACTTTATGCAAAAGAACTTGAAGATATGAGGAGAGAAAATGAATAACTTGAAAAACTTGAAGTACTATTTGCAAGTAAGATGCCTAAAGATCTAGCAGGAAGTAAGTATGAAGGTAAAGCACCTTTCAAATGTTTTAATTGCAATAAAGTTGGTCATATGGCTTATATGTGTCCTGATATACATGCAAGGTTAAGGGAGGAAGCAAAAAGATCATATAAGCCTAACCCTGAACATCAAAGATACAAATTTAAGAAAAACAGAGATAAGTCATGTTACTATGCAGATGAAGGTGTTACAGGTGATTCAAATGCAGATCCAGTAGATAGCGGATGGGCTTTTGTTGCAATAAAAGAAGATCAACCGGTACCTCTTGTCAAACTGGTAGAACACGCACTAGTAGAAAAAATTGAAGAAAAGGATGAATGGATTATAGATAGTGGATGCTCGCATCATATGACTGGTGATAAAAGAAAATTCTTATCATTTCAGGAAATTCATGGAGGTCTAGTAAGGTTTGGAGATGATAAAGCTTGTTTAATCAAAGCTAGAGGCACTATATCTCTGGATGGTAAGCACACTACTGCCAATGTTTATTATGTAGAAGGTTTAAAGAATAATATTTTGAGCGTTGGTCAGTTAGTGGAAAAAGGATTTCAATTACAATTTAAGAATGGAAAATACAAAATCATAAACAAAACTAGATTGGAGATTGCAATTGGTAATCAGACTAAAGGTAATATCTTTCACTTGAATACCAGTGATAAGACATGTTTGATTGCACACATTGATGAAAGTTGGTTATGGCATAAGAGACTCTGTCATGTGAATTTTGATTGCATTGTAAAGATCAATACAACTAAGGCAGTAAGGGACTTACCTAAGATTGTGAAACCTCATAATCTGGTATGTAAGGAATGTCAAATGGGAAAGCAAGTTAGAACGACATTTAAGAGCATTACTGAGAAATCCAATAATATTCTTGATTTAATTCATACTGATTTGTGTGGTCCAGCAAGAACAAGAAGTCTACAGGGTGATAGATACTTTATGCTAATAATTGATGATTATTCTAGAATGTGTTGGGTTACTTTTCTCAGGGAGAAATCAGAAGCTTTTGGAAGATTCAAGATGTACAAGGCAATGGTAGAGAATGAAACCAACAAGAAAATCAAATGTTTGAGATCAGATCAAGGAGGAGAATTTACATCTAGATAATTTAATGCATTCTGTGAAGTGAATGGAATTAAAAGACAACTATCAGCACCCCAGACACCCCAGCAGAATGGAGTTGTGGAAAGGAAGAATAGAACTAGTCTAGATGTAGCAAGAACCATGTTGATGGAAGAAAATCTACCTCATATGTACTGGAGAGAAGCGGTGAATACAATGGTTTATACTTTCAACAAATTTCACATCAAAAGTGAAACCGGTAAGACCCCTTATGAACTATGGTTTGGTCATACTCCTACTCTTAAGTACTTCTGAATATTTGGAAGAAAATGTTATATTAGAAGAGATGAGTATATTAGCAAATTTGATCCTAGAAGTGATGAAGGAATATTTCTTAGTTATTCTTTTAGAAGTAAGGCATATAGATGTTATAATAAAAGGTTACAGAAAATCATTGAGAGTACTAATGTGAAGATAGATGAACATTTTAGAGGAGATTCAAGATTTGTAGAACCGACAGTTGAAATGATCATAGATCAACCAACACAGATTGCACTAGTATAGAGTGAAGATCTAGCACACCGGAATCATCAGAAAACTCTACTGTGACTGAAGAACAACAACCTGTGAATATAAATCAGAACAAACCCATGTATGTAAGATTGAATCATTCAGAGAATCAGATAATTGGAAACAAGAATCAAGGTGTTATGACTAGAGGAAGATTGACAAATGAAGAGGTATGTTTAATTTCTCAAGTTGAACTAGCATCTATTATTGAAGCATGTTAGGATGCACATTGGATAAAAGCAATGGAAGATGAATTAGAACAAATTGAAAAGAATAATACTTGGACATTAGTTCCCTGGCCTAAAGACAAAAATGTAATTGGAACTAAATGGGTATATAGAAACAAACTTAATGAGGATGGTGAAGTAATCAGGAACAAAGCAAGATTAGTTTGTAAAGCTTATTCACAGAAGGAAGGAATTGATTATAATGAAAACTTTGCACCGGTAGCCAGAATTGAGGTAGTTAGGCTATTTCTTGCATTTGCACCTTATAAGAACTATAAAGTTTATCAAATGGATGTAAAATGTGCATTTTTTAATGGAGATCTAGAAGAGGAAGTTTACATTGAACAACCTGATGGATTTTCTTTGACAGATAATAAGGATATAGTTTGCAGGTTAAGGAAAGTTTTATATGGATTGAAGCAAGCTCCCAGAGCTTGGTACGCTAGATTGGATAAATATCTTTTGAAGCTTGGTTACACAAAAGGTAATGTTGAAAACAATTTTTATTACAAAGTTACCAATGATGATATTTTGGGTATTGAAGTATTTGTGGATGATATCATTTTTGGAGGTGAAGATGGGTTATGTAGAGACTTTGCTAACAAGATGCAGGAATAATTTGAAATGTCTATGATTGGAGAGATAAAAAAATTTCTATGTTTGCAGATTTCACAAACAGATAAAGGTATATTCATATGTAAAACAAAGTACTTGAAGGAACTTTTGAATAAATTTGGTATGGAAAATTCCAAACCGATAAGTACTCCTATGACTACAACTGATAAATTGACATTGAAGGATGATTCATCTCCTATTAATCTGACAAGGTACAAATCTATGATTGGAGGTTTACTGTATTTGACACAAAACAAACCTGATATAATGAACGCGGTATGTATTGTATCAAGATTTCAAAGTAATCCTAAAGAAAAGCATGCATCAACAGTTACAAGGATTTTTTGGTACCTACAAGGCACAACAAATCTTGGTTTATGGTATCCTAAGGATGAAAATTTTGATTTATGTGCATACACTGATGCAAATTGAGTAGGAGATGTAGATGATAGAAAGAGTACCACTGGCGGTGCATTCTTTCTTGGTAGAAGATTGATTTCATGGATCAGCAAGAAGAAGACTTGTACATCATTATCAACAACAGAATTAGAATATGTTGCAACAACAACTAATTGTACTCAGGTATTATGGATCAAGCAAATGTTGAAGGATATAAAGGTAAAATGCAAAGAATCGATAATTATTTATTGTGATAATTCAGTAGCAATTGATATATCAAAGAATCTGGTATTTCACCCTATGACAAAGCATGTTTCTATTAAGTATAATTTTCTAAAAGAGAATGTTGAAGCAAATGAAGTGAAATTGGTTTATGTAAATACTAAAGAGAAAATTGCAAATATCTTTACAAAGCCTTTGCCTAAGGAAACATTTGAATATCTCAGAGAGAAGCTTGGGGTAATTTCCCCACCGGCAAAGACTTGAATGATGAAGAATGGTATCAAACCAGTAGGGACTAACAGAAAAATCTTTTTCCGGCTTTGATGGAGGAGAGTTACTTCTCAAGGGGAGTAGTTGGCTAAATGTTAAGTTTTGATTCTAAACTACTTTGGCATTTGATGTCAAAGGGGGAGATATATCAATGGAAAAACATTATTCCTTGGGGGAGAGATATATTCTTTGGAGAGATGTATTTTGGTTTTTATTTCTATATCAAACTTTTCATTGATCTATCTTTGGGAGATTGTTGGTTTATTTGTTTTTGGCATTCTATTTTTGGCACTTAGATGATTTTGCATCTAGTGTTGTCATCAATGCAAAAGGGGAAGATTGTTGGTATTATGGATGACTTCATCATGTGTTGCATTGGTTTTGTTATTGATGTCAACACTTATCTTCTTGGAGGTATACATTGTTGATTTGGCACTATGGTTATATTGGTTTATTGTTGAACCAACACTTTGTGTTCACTGGTATGGTTAGTGGCTTATGCACAATCACCGGTATATGTTCATAGAAGGTTATATGGTTCACCGACAGCGATGATGACTTGTTACCATCTAGAGATCATTTTCTTATGTCGAAGACATGGATTGGAAGTTTGGATTTGGTGTTTTGTTTATTGGTCTTATTGGGTTGACAGATTTGCCTTTACCGACAGATAAGTCTAGGTTATGGACCGGTACTCCAGATCAACACTACACGTTATGGAGATGGTTTATTGATTAGTAAATGTATTGAGCCGACATATTGTATCCCATATAGACTTATTTGTAATTGATATAATTGCAATATCTTTAGTGAGCCAACCTATACATTTGGTCTTAGGTTTTGTATAAATGATTGTAAGATCTTATTGAATATCGGATATAGGATCATGATGAGTGTGTTTGAATATTGAAGAGAAAAAATAAGCAGATCCTTGTGTGAATAACATAGACATTATTTGAAGGTTGAAGGAATGGTTATGAAGGTGTTTGACACTCATGTTCAGAGCTTAAACCAGTATTGAATCCAGCATTGCAAATGCTATTTTGAGAAATTGATTGTTATTGGATTTAACCATCCAATTGTAGTCAGTGTGACTCCTATCTTGTGATTGAGCAGTGAGCTCTAGGCAGTTGGCCTTTTTGCATGTGCAGACCTCATTTGTATACACTTACTATCTATAGAAGTATCATCTGATTGTGGGTAAGGTTTCCCACCGTGGTTTTTCCCCTTACTAGGTTTCCACGTCAAAATATATGTGTCATGTGTTGTGGATGTTGTTTCTCTTTCTATTTCATGCATTAAGTTATACCAGTACTGCTATAACTATTAATCTGTTTTACCGACATTAAGTTTAAGTTGGATTAATTTGCATTTGGATTATTAATTATTGATAATTGGTTCACAACTAATTCACCCCCCCCCCCCTCTTAGTTGTCCTTCTGGTTCCTAACAACATTATTATGTCAATTGCACATGTTGGGTCTACGTGTATAATTTCAAACTTCATTTGGTCTCATTTTCAGGATGGTTTGTGAGTCGGGTTGAAAGAGAGCAATAACATTTTTCTAAGGTCTAGATTGTATAACCATGCTATGAAAATGCGAAAGGAAGTCTTAAGGTTTAGTAGTGCTTTCAAGGTTGCAATATTAGATTATGGTTTTAATTTGTAATGAAAGCATCATTTAAGGGGGGTATCTTATCGTTTGGAAACTTTGAAAGAGGATTCCATTTCATTTTTTTGTAAAAAGATTCATATCTCAAGTTTCCATGTGGTATTGTTTTGGGAGGGAAATCAAGCTTCATTTCACCTACCCCAAACTCAAAGCTCAACATGTGATCAAAGGAGAAGAGCCCAGGTTTTCATTGAGAAAGCCCTAGTTCACATTTTTCAGACCCCTTTCATGGCTACCAAATACCTACAACAATAGATAAAAACAGTTTGTTGTAAGATGAGGAGTAGAAAAAAAAGAAAGGATCCATGTTTTCCATTGTTTGAGGCAGTTGTCAAGACCAAAAGGTAGGGTTTCCTAGGTGCTTTGTTGTGTCATTTTCTCATATGGACCACATGTTGATCTGAATGAAGTTTTGTTTTCTATAAAATGAAACTTGTCACTCAACTTTTTATGCTCCTACTAAACTCTCATATCTCAAAAGGAAAGGAGTATTCATTATCTTAAGCATGGTTTATATTATTTTTCAAAGCTTGTTCATTATTTTCATAAGTTTATAGCCATTGAAGATTCAACAAAGGCAACCACTACAAACTCAACTTTTGTAGTCATAGTAATACCAGGGATAGCTAAATGATTCATGCAACCATGATCAAAATATCAAAGGGAAGTGAACTAGCCTCTTCAAAATACAAACAAAAAGGAATGAAGTTTTAGTGTTAGAGTAAGTTAATATGCCAACAAGTTTCATTTTTAGATACACATCACACACAGTAACAACTCATAGCAGCTACAATAATTATTCATTAACATGTAAACACAATCTATTTGGGAAGTAATGGTAACATAAATAAGATTCAAAAGGACATTGCCCAATATATATCTTCAAGGCACCATGTTGCAACAATGAATAAGCATAAAGGCAATAATCAAGATTAAGATCACAATATCAAGACTATGCCAAAATATTATAACTTGGAAGTATGACCCAAATCAAAGCATCTAAGACACAAAGCTTATGGAATATTCAAGAAGATTTGGGCATTTTTTTATATTTTCTTGATACAATATACATCACATGAAATCAAGCAGTGGTATAAGGATTTTGTTTTCATTCTCAAAAAGCATTCAAAGTGCTTCATTATCATGACATATTTCCCTAGATAATCCTTTCAAAGCTGAGAAATGAGGCTTCAGACGGTCTTTAGAGAAGTATATGAGTTCAAAGAACAGTGAAGACACCATAGAAATACTATTTGAGAAATGAAATGTATCTTTTGTAAAGATAAAAGGAAGCAGTATTCAAATCAGTTTCAGTATTCAAATTCAAGTCATTTATTGAGATTTGAATTTCAAATTCAAACTAACACATAATGCAAGCTCAAGTTTTCAAAAGAGTCAAAAGAGGGTCATCCAAAGGAAGAATCCTTAATATAAGGGGGGTTTATAGGCAAAATCATTAGTCTGGCCCTTGTTTTGAGGGCCACCAAGGGTGACTCATCAACCAAGGGGAGTTTTGGGAGAAAAATCAACTCCAAATCTTTAGTTCCAGTCCTAATTTTGAGGGGTTTTGAAATGAGCTCCCCCAACAAGTTGGATTTTAAATTTTTAATGAGTCTTGAACTTGATTTTGAGGGGAAGGAGCAGTTAACAATCAAGTCAAAGGGAGCCAAGAAATTCAAAATTCAAATGTTGGAGCCTCTTTCCATTATAATTCCTTCTTCTTCTCTTTTCTTTTTGAAGTTCTGTATTTTTCTCTCAGCTATAGAAGCAATGAATTATTCTTGTAACTGATTTTCTTTTTGAGTAATATCAATTTATTTGTAAGTATTTTGGATTTATAATGCAAGTAACTCCTTTTGTTCAATAAATAAACCTATTTCCTTCTCAATTATTTTTGTTCTAGTGTTGTATGTGAGCAATCTGTTAAGATGTTACTTTGAGAGGATCCAGTTAATACTAAGAGGGGGGCGTGAATCAGTATTAACAATACTTTCAAACTTAAAATTAAACTAATAAAACTTCATGAAATCAATCACAAACTAGTAATAAACTATTTACTAGTACCGATAATCACTGATATCCAACTATTAAACTAGTTTATCAGAACTAATCATTAAGTGTTCATCAACATGCATAAACTGAAAGTAAATCAAATAAACATATCAAAAATATTCACCACATGAACACTAAAATTTTCACGTGGAAACCCAAATTGGGAAAAACCACGGTGGGAATTGGTACCCACAAAAATTGTGCACTCTTTCAGAATGTGCCCTATTAGGAGCCTAGTTCAGTTAGGAGCAGGCCCTGTTCGGAGTCACCTGGTTAAGGGATTGCTATGATGAGCCATGTTAGGAGCTTTTCCCTGTTATAAGAAACCTTGCAAGAGAATTTGAGACTTAGATGTTAAGCTACCTGGTTAAGGGATTTACAATTTAAGGCATGTTAGAACCTACCCAGTTAAGGGATTTTGACTGCTACAACTGTTAGGGAACAACGAATGAATGATCTAGAAATAGCATTAGTTGCTTGCTTGTTCAGATCCAATTTATCTCTAATCTACTATACTCTTGCAGATACACCACACTGGTTTGGCATCACACTCTTTCCTCAATTCAATGAAACAACAAACATCAACTATATCAACCTAAATAACCTTTACATCTTAGTTGGCTACAAAACCCTAAGACTTGCAACATAGATCATCACAGATCTTTACAACTCATTACAGATCATCCAATGGATCATTACAATCAATTGCAAATCAATTACAGTCATTGAATGATCATCAAACCTTGATCTGATACACTTCCAAACCCTTAGCTCATTCCTCTAAGAACTTCGTACATTCCCAAGAAATTTTCTCTTTGATCGCTCCAAAACATCATTCAAGTACTTCACGTGGTTTCAGCCACGTCATCTCCAACTTACAAACATAATGAAATACACCATGGAACTCAAAATCATTACCAGTTATAAGAATTGCATACTGGTTCTTAAACCCTATAAAAAATACAACAAAAATTATAAACATGAT
The DNA here is from genome assembly GCF_030272615.1 of Cryptomeria japonica. Classification (NCBI taxonomy): domain Eukaryota; kingdom Viridiplantae; phylum Streptophyta; class Pinopsida; order Cupressales; family Cupressaceae; genus Cryptomeria; species Cryptomeria japonica. Next base: position 450,776,338 of record NC_081406.1, read on the forward strand.
TTTTGATAATCAAAGAATGATGCAGTTCCGGTCAAAGATACATTACAATGATACAAATACATGTCCAAACCTCAACACTTGACTCATCACCAATCTCTAGAACCAATCAAAAAATTTCCATGTTTACCAGTGTATACACCTAAAAATGGTCTGAAGATAATTAATTAAATAAGAAATTATTTAATTAATCTCTCTTTCCCAATTTAATTTGATTCACTAAGCAATTTGATTAAATTCCTCCTTTTCATCTACTTATTAATAAATCTAAGGATTTATTTAATAGGTTCATTTCAAATATACCCTTTGATTAATTAATTCAAATTAATTAACTCCCCCCAACAAATTCATTTCTTCTAAATCTCCTAATTAACTAAAAGAAATCAATCTATGAGTTATTGAGATTAATTAGCCTTTTCCTATTATTTGAATTTTTAAATTCAAATTCTCCTAACTTCTAACCACCTAACCTAACCCCTTCTAAACCTAACTCATTCCATCTAACCTCGGGTTTAATTAACCATCCTAGCTTGCACATCCTAACCACCATGTCCCCTTTCCTTAGACACTTTGCTTTCTCATGAGCAAAATTCTCTTGACACTTCTCACCATGGAGATGACAAATGTTCCCTTTCATCCAACCTCTTCTCCTACCAACCTCCAAATGTTCCCTTTCATCTAACCTCTTCTTCAACCTCCTCCAATTTAACCAATTATATCTTCAGACTTAATCTTGACCGTTGATTCTTGCCACCTCACCCCTAGCCTTGGAAATCCTATAAATAGATCCCATTTTGGAGAAATAATCATCGCATCTCATTTGCATTCAAGTATTGTTACTATAGTCATATAGCTCTTAGCAATATCATTTTAGCATTGTCATCATGTTCAATTTTTGTCACAACCCTCCTTTATCAGTTTTTGATTTGATACAATTCTATTATATTTTTGATTGAGCTATTGAAAATAATTCAATGAATATTATAAAAGAATAAATAATGGACCCACACACACACTTGGAGAATATAATTCAAAAGGCATTACTTAATTTAATTTTTTTTATTTTCCCACTCCCAATTATGGCACATGTTGTAGGAGGAATTGGAAGCTTCTAGAGGAATCTTCAATACCTTGCATGTAACTCCCCCACTAGGATTTTAATCAATATTTGCATGAGTCCAATATTGGAAAAGAATCTCATTCTTAATTAATTTCTCTAGATTAAGGGATTTTTCTTATATATTGTATGCAAGTTTTCATAAGAGGGAGTTGATTATGTTTTGAAGAAAAATCTTCCAAGTTTTAGTAGTAGGATCTTCTTTGGTAGTCTCATTTTCGTTGTAGGATTGTTAAGTTGTTCTTGAAGATTTCTCTCAAGTTGCAAGGAAGGATCAAAAAGGATAGCTAGAGGATTCAACATCAAGCTTCGATAAGCCAGGTTCTCTTTTTTGTCATCTCTCATTTACATATGAGATATTTGTATTATAAAAAAAAATAGCTTCTAGATCTTCCTTTATATAAAAAAAATAAAAAATTATTAGATTGTAAATCTTTTCTTCTTATTTAGGGATAAATATTGATAAAAGTACTTTCATATAATGCATGTAAAAGATAGCTTTATTATTTATTTAATTCTCTTTAGAAAATATATATCAGATCTTGCTTTTGCTTTTCCAAAAGATTTTTTTCTTTGATCTGTGCAAAAATCATATTTCCCTTATTTAAATTTCTTTTTCTGAGATTAAAACTCCTCTCTGTGTGATTAAATGATAATCACTTGTGTATGAATCTTGTTCCTTATTATTCTTCTCTTAAATTCATTTCTCTCACTCTTGGAATGGAAATCTGAATGTAAATCTTATTTCTATAATTAAATCTTACTTCCCTGTGAATAATCTTACCTCTGTGAGAATATAAGTTTGATCTTCTGCATATGAAATTATTTAAATATATTTTTCCTGTGAGTAAAAAAACCCATCTCTCTCTGAATGTAGATTTGATCATAAATTTTAAATTCTTTATGAGCAAACTTACTTCTCTATGAATAGAAAACATATGATAATAAAATATAAATCTCATTGTATTCATTATTCTCTTTGGAAATGAAGTATAAATCTCTCTCTGTGAATATTAGTTATGTACATTGCTGAAACAATTTAACTCTCTGTGTTATTTCATCCCTGTGAATAAATTCCTATTCTCATTTGTTTTACATTAACATTCTATTTCACATATATTTGTTTATATATATTTCTCTCTTATGCTATCAAATAAACTAGAATGAAAAAAGGAAACCATATATATATATATACTTCGCAAATATTAAACTTAACGCAAAAAATATATATTCAAAATAATGCGCAACATTATCAAAAATTAAATTTACAGCAGTCAACGCATGGGAGGCGGAGATAAGGTAACCGCTGGGGTAGTGGTACCCTCCACTACCCCTGCACTCACTGTCACGGCAGTGGCCACAGGGGGAGTGGAGGGGCCCACGGTGTCCCCTCATCCCTGCGGGCCTGCACCTGCAGGTTCGCAGGGGTGATGGGACCCGTGGCCCCCACCCCCCCCATTAACTATTAAAAGAAAGTTCACTTATTAATTTTTTTATGCATTTAGATTTTTATTTTTTTATAATTTAAATTGCAAATTGAATTTTGTTAATAATTACTTTATTTTAAATTTTAAGTTTAATTGTTAATAATTGCTTTAGTTTAAATTTTAAGTTAGTAAATTAAACTTAGGAAAATTTATAAATAATTAGGATTATTGTGTAATAGATTTGTAATTTTAAATTATTGTGTATGATTGGAATCTCTCAATCCATTGGAGATTTACTGGGTTACTTAGTCGATAATTTTCAGATTCATTTAAAACAATTAAGTCATATTATTACGATTTGATCCAAAATTGCCAAAAAGTCTAAACTAATTGTTCATTTTGAACTAGTAATGCTATAATTAATTATTCTCGTGATAGAAGTAAACATTGCTTAATTTTGCATGTAAATGACACTATTTTTGCATCATACGAATTACTTATATATTAATTTGCATTCATTGATGATCAAGTTACATTTCCATCATTTTCATGCAAGTTACCCATTTTAATATGTGAGTTCATAATTGTCATTATCGTGCAATTATATATTAAATAGTTTAGTTGTAGAAGAATGGTAATTCTATCAAGTGGTAATTGAATGCCATAGAAGTAGTTATTTCAATTAATTAAACTTTGCAATTATGTACATTCAATTCATAATTGTTTTCAAGCATGATGTTTTCATAGCTTCTTAGTTAGAAAACTAAATAAAGGAAGTTGGAAAACCAAAACCTAGCAGCGTTTGGTATATACAGTGCCTCTGGGTAACGCTTATGGGTAATGTCATCGTGTTGAACTACTGCACTTAATGCCTAATAAATCTGCATCAACAACATCTGTGGCATCATCCCTATAAATTGTCGGGGAGTAATAAGGGACACTTGGAATTTAAAATCCAAGGGGCGGGTAATCCCCCTTGGATCGATAATCTAATAAGATAATTCTAAAATGATCTTTCATCCACTGAGTTAAACCATAGTAAACCCCTATAGGGATGATTGAGTGAAATGCTTTTATGAAATTCATTTAATCTCAAAGAATTGTTGACGATTGAAAATTGGTCAAGGGTGACGCTTATGATAGGTATTAGGATCTAGTTGTTTTAGGCCACAAGCAATAGGCCATCTTGAGCCTTTACTTAAGTGCTACCACTATGGGTAGCAACCGCAAAGAAACTGTCTGGGACATTAACCCTAGAAAGGGTTGCGTACCCACTAACCAGTTTACATCAAACCATAGAGTAGAAGATAGAACTACATACTTTATGCCTTGATCCTATGCCGAAATAGGTATGTAGGCAGTCTTGGGATGGAGTTTTCCCTAGTTTCAGGCATTCATGGGTGGGGTCTAGGTTTGGTAAGAAGAAGGATTGAGAAGATTCCTAACTTGAAAGATAAGAATAATAAAAGGGAAAATTAATTCAATGCATACTCGGAAGGAATCCCGTATGGATTCGCTTGACTTCCCAAGGCTTTAAGCCAAATTATGAGGTGGAATTCAAGCTTGTATTATGTTATTTTAATTTCTCCTAAGGATGGTGACCTCGGTGCACTCCTATTAGAAGAGTGTAGTACTTAGTGAGTGATTCAGGACCCGAATGGTCCTGATGAGTCTAAGTCTCTGGCTAGAGCACCTCCTATCCCAATTGGATAAATGCCTACCCCATATGGGTAGATGCCTATCCCATATTGGATAGATGAAACCTCCTGCTCTGTAAGGACAGATGCCTAACCCGTATGGTTAGATGCTCATCCCGAATGGATGCCTAGAGCATGTGATTGAATGAAACACAAATGATTAAAGTAAACAAAAAAAAAAGAGGTCAAATTTTGTTGGGTTAAGTAAGGTGGGTTATTAAAATTTTAGCTTAACTCTAGCTTATTTTATAGCATAATCATATAATCATGTAGCTTAATCATTATCATTGCTAGCTTAAATGCATCATTTATCATTTAAATCCTCCATTTAAGTGTAGTCAAGTCACTGGAATTTGCATGACTAGATCTGAGAGAAAAATTCATACTTGCATTTACTAGGAGGCGATAGGTCGATTAGCTATGGTTTATCTTTCTTTGCTTTAAATTCATTAACCATGCTTGTAATGACCTATTGAGTATTTTGTGTTGCAGGAAGAGGTATACACTTCACAAGCACAACATTTTGGCACCCACCATAGGGCCAGAATCATCATTTTCAGCCTCTTGAGCTTCATCAAGATTCATCTCTACCGGGTCTAAATCAGAAGTTCGCAAGAACTCATTTCTTGCCTAGTACGACATACTTTGTGAGCTAGAGCGACAAGAGATCCTGTATCGTACGAGCCTTTAGGAAAATTTTAGTGTCATACTATCTCTCATCCTAACTCGTACGAGATCTCATCCTGACTCGTATGGTCTCAGAAAGATACTTGCATGAGTGGGTAAGGTGTGTCGTATGACACTCTGCTTCTGTGGTTTTTTAAATTGACTACATGTTAAGGGTTTGATGCTTTAATTGATTACCACTAACGCTAACTCTGTTTTGTTTATGAGAATTTTGGTAGTCTAACTCTTTTCTGCAGGACGATTGTCGAAGATACGCTAGTCAAAGACCAAATTCAAAACACATCAATGACTACTAATGGATTTATTTTGCAAGTTGCCCTAAAATAATTCAACAAAACTTTGTGTAATCCTTAAAGTTTTTTTAGGCACACTTATCTTTTACTAAAGGAATGAATAATCATGTATTTTGTGTCTTTGATGATAGGAGAGTATGCTCTCACCTTTCTTAGGTGATCAGAAAGCTAGACTCATATTTTCCTTGACAAGTCTCTATTTTTATCAGTCCAGAGCTGCCACTTTGCATGACTTTTTCAGGTCTATCATTTTGCTTGATCAACTTGTAGTAATCATAAACATCTATTATTTGTTGCTTTGTGCTTGGATTGTCTCCTTGGTTCACTTATTCAAGTTATCATTTGTTGAAATCAGACTTTAGAACATAAACACCTCAATATTTTCAAGTGCTCACCCTCAACAAGTTCAAGATCTAAACATCGCAAAGTGCATTATCACCCTATTTGATAAACTGATCACTCAAACATAGTTTCTCAATAAGATCTATCATCCTCTATCATGAAACTAAAACATTTGGTCAGGATAATCTTGTCCCACATCGTAGGATATATCATTCCTACTAGACTTGGTTCTTATCAAATCATCATCATTGCACTCCAAAACCGAAGATGAGAAAACTTGCAAACCTTTAAACACTTGAACCATATTTTTGTGTCATATCGTGCTATCACATTTACCTTGGCAATTGATCACTTATCAAAACAAACTTTTGGACAATCGATTCCTAGCAAAATAACACACATGTATGCCCATTATAACTAGAGCTCAGAGACGAAGGATCGCAGAGACGGAAACCGAAGCATTGGAAACAACCGAAGAGCATATAACCATAGAACAAGATGAAATACAAGTTGAAGGAGAAATAACAGAACAAAATATCAAAGATATCAAAAAGGATCCTCAATTCAACAAATTTATGTAGAAATTATTGGAGGGAGAAAAAGAAAAATATTTCCTAATGTTAGCAAAATCTAGTGCTACACTCCCCCAAGATTTTGATGTAAACAAATTGACACAAAAGAAAAGTGACCCTCCCCCTAATAATGAACAATACAAAGATATTTTTGGTCTCCACATAAATGACACATCAATTCCCAATAACACCAGAACCAATGAAGAAACTTGCACACCCAGAACAGATAAAGCAGAAATTCTGAATAACATCCAATCTAACGAAGATACAAGAAGGACTAGAGATGACACTAGAAGAGATGCAGATCCCCCTAGAATACAAAATCATGGTCATGCAAGAAAAAATCATGTCGATAATCCTATCACAACTCTCACACAAGTACTATAAGCAATGCAAACACAAATTCAAGATATGTAGAGAGGAAATGTTAGAAGATACTAACTTCAAGAAATCTATCCTTATCCATTCGACAAGAACCTAAACATGATACCATTTCCTATAGGTTTTGAAACTCCTAGATATGGAAAATATGATGGAAGCACTGACCCTCAAGATCATATACGAGAATTTTGCACCATGAGTATGGAGTTTGCACATGAGGATACCTACTTGATGAGATTATTTCCGAAAAGCTTAACTGGACTAGCTATGGAATGGTTCTCCAATCTTCCACTTGGAATAAGATCATTCTCAGAGTTGGTGGATAAGTTTGTTTCATAATATTCTTACAACATACAACATGAAGTAACAATGCTAGACCTATGTAATGCCAAACAAAAGAATGGAGAACCTTTCATGAAATTTTTACAATGATGGAGACGGTTAGCTTCACGGTATCCTCGTACAGTGTCGGAATACAAAAAAATGGACATATTCATAGACAACTTAAATGATCAAATGATTTATTACTTAAAAATGCAAGGAAATCAAAGTTTCAGAAAAATGATTGATAATGGAATCAGAATGGAGGAAGCCATGATAAAGAAAGGTGAGTTGAAATATACAAAGAAGGAGTCCATCCACCTAACAACAAAAATAACAATAATCACAATGATAAGCCAAAGTTTTGGAATCGAAACCAAAATGTCTTCAACGATCGAATAGTGGATAACAACAATGTGAAACCAAAACAACTGGTTTTTAACTTATCAACTCACTCAGCAATGGCTCAGCAAAATAACAATCACCAAAAAGCAACTATCAAAACTTTCTTTCGAAGATAGTTTACAAACATTGGTGAACCCTTGGGGTCAGCACTAAAGACACTTCTTGCAAACAAATTGATCACTTTACCAGAAGAAAGGAACTACGAACCTCAAATCAAACCACCTTGGTGGAATGATAACCATTAATGTGATTTCCATCGAAACAAGGGACATCACACAAATAATTGTCAGAAGTTGAAACATATCATACAAGATTTGATTGATAATGGAGTAATAACAGTGGATGGACATACAACCAACGAATCTCAAACAACTTTTAAAACTCCGCTTCCAAACTATGACAAAGGTGAATCATCAACAACAAATAATGGTAAGGGTAAAGCAAAGGCAAGCTACGCTCATACATATGAAAATGTGGTAAACATGACTGTAGTTAAAGAAAAACAAAATCAAGAACATTCTCATGCTATCACAAGAAGCAAATCCAAAGTTCTTTTATCAGGTTCTACAACAAACACATCATCCACTATAAAAAAATACGGTCTAGTGGAGTAATTATAGAAAACACCCGCACAAATATCCAACTTAAAACTTTTAAAGCTTTCACCTGCACACAAAGAAATTATAGAAAGAGCATTAATCGATACAACAGTATCCAAAGATCTTGATATTGTTCAATTCCAAACCATGGTGGGACACCTCACAACCCCTCATTGCTTATCATTCACTGAAGAAGATGACATGTCCTTGCAACTTCCCCACAACTCTCCTTTGCATGTTCTAAGAAGAAAGTTCCTCCAAGGGAATTGTGATACTACCCATCAAAGCGGGACCTTTGCAGAAAGACACAACATGCCAGGTTCTAAAATTGGACTTATCATATAATGTACTCCTGGGGAGACCATGGATACATGATTTGCAAGTTGTCCCATCAACATATCATCAGTGTGTAAAATTCCCCTTCAATGGACAAGAAATCACAATCTTTGCAGATTCAAATCCATTTCAATATTGCAGCAATCCAAAAATGGCCCAAGAAGTCATTGTTCCTCATAACAGGGAGGCAACATCTTCGAGCACACAATCCAAAGAAAAATCATTTTCTTTAATTCTATCAAGTATGGAAAAACAAATACAACTAAGAGATAGAGGGAATGAAGAATATTCAATATCACAATTACCACTTTCTCCTAAATCCTTTGGAAAACCATCAAACTCTAAACAACAACCAATTGTAAAACACCTTCTGATATTTGATGGAGCATTTGTTAGTGTTGGAACCTTATCAAAGGAAACATAAGACAAAGATTACAATGGCTATATAAAGACAAAGAATTTCAACAAAAGATCAACAATATCCGCATACCTATAGAAAAGTATGGAAAAGGATTTAACATTCTTCAAAGGATGGGATACACCGGAACAGACCCTATAGGAAAAAGAAAAGAAGGTATCTCACAAACCTATTCAACCTCATACTCAGCAGACTACAAAAAAAACAAGCTTAGGGTATGGACAAGTTACTTTACCAGAAGATGCATGTTTTAGTCAATGACAAGAGGAATGTGAAAACAAACAAGAACAACTGGCAATTGAAAGAGAAGAAACATCAGCTAAGCAACCAACACAAGAAAACATGAAATGGGAAAAGAAGCAAGCTTCAAATCAACAAGAGAAACAAACTAAAAGAACCTCTCAAGTAGCATTAGATCTCAATCAAAACAAGAAAGAAGCTAATACTAATCTAGGAGAACTCATAACAAAGTTGACAGAACTTAATCTCAGTCCTGAAGAAGTTGAATATGAAAGAAGGAAAAATATAGCCAGAAAAGTAGAAGAAATGCTATATGACCAAATTTGTAGATTGCAAGTTGCAAGTGATACAGATTCTAATGAATGGGAATGGGATTCCTATCACTCTGAAGAATTTGCTGAAGAACGTTGCTTTGAAGGAGATGTAGGAGTTGATTTAGTTCACACGTATGCAGGACAAACATCAGGAACTAGTTCACTTGAATTAGAATCACATTCGGCTGACTTGGACTTAACTGAGGATGATCAGGAAATCCTTACATGAGGTCATTCTGATGAGAGTACCATTCTAGACATCGACATACATATTGAAAACTTTGATACATCTATCATGACCCTTGAAACCCTCGAAACAACCCAACCTGAAGACCTCTTACCTCTAATCCACCCTGAACTTATTGATTGGGAAAAGGAAGGACATACCACCATTGATACCTTTCCAAATGACCATGCTATATGTATATATCTTAATGCAATCGAACCTGTAACAACTCTCACCGGGAATTTCAGCAATGCATCTTCCAGTCAAGTGGGTGCCAAATCTCCTAGTCGCAAAAGTGAAAATAGAGAAAACAATATCAGGTCTAATGCTGAAAACCATTTCTTGGAAACATTAGATCGGGAAAAAGTAAAAGGAAAGGATGAATCTAATGGTGAATACGTCCTTGAGGTGCTGAAAGATGGGAGATTTAACATGTTACCTGAGCATTATCAAGAAAGGCCATCCATTTTGATCGAACCAACAGAGGCAGTTAACATTGGCACAATAGAGTAACCAAAGATTCTTCATCCAACAACTTCTCTGTCCGAGCAAGAAATGCAACAACATACAAAAATTTTCAAACGAGGGCAAATTAATTTTGCCTGGTCATATGTAGACATGCTAGGGTTAGATCCAGAGCTTATTATGAATCACTTAAATATTATTCCAGGAGCCAAACCAGTCAAACAGAAATTAAGGAAAATGCATCCTCATATCACTCTCCTGGTCAAAGTAGAACTAAAGAAATTATTGGATGTCAGATTCATCAGACCTATAGCCTATCCTCAATGGGTATCTAACATGTTTCCTATTTCAAAACTAGATAAAAGTATTAGAATATGCACAGACTTCAGAGATCTTAATAACGCATGTCCAAAGGATGACTTTCCTTTGCCTAACATCGACATCATTGTAGATTTAACTACTGGACACTCCATTTTTTCTTTAATGGATGGTTTTTTTGGATACAATCAAATAAAAATAGCACTTGAAGATCAAGAAAAGACAAATTTCACATGTCCATGGGGTACTTTCTGTTGGAACGTCATGCCTTTTGGACTAAAGAACATTGGTGCTACATATCACAGAGCTATGACAACTATATTTCATGACATGATGCATACATTCATGGAAGAGTATGTGGATGACATATTGGCTAAATCATACAATAGAGAAGAATATATAGAGATACTAGAAAAGGTCTTTGACAGGTTAGAACAATAGAAGCTATGATTAAACCCTAAGAAATGTGCCTTTGGTGTCATTTCAGGAAAGCTATTGGGATACATTGTTTCAGCTAGAGGTATCAAAGTGGATCCAGCTAAGGTTAAAGAAATCATGGAAATGACATCTCCCAAGAATATCAGTCAACTAAAATCACTCCAAGGAAGACTCCAGTCAATCAGAAGATTTGTTGCTCAACTAGCAGATGCTCTCAAATGCGATCGATTGATAAAATGTATAAGGTTGATTGGATAATGAACTGACAGTTTGTTGTTATTAAGTTGTAGAAAGATTCAGATATGCTGATGTTGGTTCTATTAAGAGGGGTAGCATAAGGTTTTCACCAGGTTGATAATATCTGGAGAGATATGTGTCATTATTCTGATTGTGTATAAACTTGTGATGATACCTTGATGATTTCTGCAATAGATTTAACCTTGGATAAAAGGAGCCTGCGGGATCTCGTGCAAGAATGAAATGCAAGCTAAATGAAAATGAAAATGCAATACTATGACCAGACCAGTCACTAAATAATTGCATTTTGTCATCATTGAGCTTTTGAAATGTGGGAAGTGAGTGCAAACATCGATGGTATAATTGAACCATGATGACGTGAGCACTATTTTCCTGGTTTTTGATATGGCAAGTTAGCACAAGCATAGAGGTATAATTAAACCTAGATGACCCAAGTGTTGCTTGCATTAAATAGGTAGTATTAATCATTTCAATATGCAAATGAGAAATGTCTTCAATGATACTCTGTTGATCATGTCCTGAGACAAATTTGTACATATTAATGATTAATGTATAGACAACAGACAAGAAAAATATCATGTTCCTTCTTTGTTCCTCTAGTCAAAGACATCCTGGAGTCACTCAGAAATCATGATAGTGAAAATCAAGATAGAAAAGTTGAACAATCATGTTAAAATCATTATCCAAAAGATATCATCCATGCATTTAGGCTGAATTTGTGATAGTTTGATAGTTGATAATTTGATCTCATGTTCAATGTTGGATATTTCTCATTTTTTGCTTGTTAAAAGTTGTCTAACTATTGTTCTACCTATTTGATTAAGCTCAAAAATCATCAAGAAGTTTGCCCCTAGCTAAGTGCAGAATTTTGCCTCGGGCCTAGAAACAAATTTGTTATGATATACTCAATGATCCAAACCATGGTGAGAGAGTAGCTATGACGCCTACATATGTACAAAGCTTTATAATAGATATGGACAGTGCTGATAGAAAATGAATGAAAGCGGAAGGATGCATGAACTAATAGATGTAAGAGCTAGCTGATAGATAGTGCCTACTTGCCAGGTTTTCACCATTTGTTTTTATTGCACTTTTCCTTATATTTGATTTTTTTTTTCTTTTCTGTTTTTTCACTGTTTTTGATTTTTTTACTGTTTTTTATTTTTCTAATTTTTCAGACATAGAATTTCTTTAGGTGCATGCTATTGATGGGTTCTTCAAATTGATCTTCGTCCTGTGTTGATAGCTGATATGCTCCTAATCCAAATACTGTTGTGACCACAAATGGACCTAACCACTTTGGTTCAAATTTTCCTTTCTTTTCTTGATCTGCCTGGTTGCATGTGTTACGATTCCCAAGGATACTGAGAGGGGGGGTGAATCAATATCTTACCGATGATAGAATTTTCTTGACTTATAATATGAAAAGTAATTCAAAACTGTGTATCGGTAAACCAGAATTAATGTAGTAAATAAGAATAACAACCACAACATGAAAAACACACCATAACACAATATTTTAACGAGGAAACCCGGTGTGGGAAAAACCTCGGTGGGATTTGTGACCCACAATATTCGCTTATTGGTCAATAAGGGAATATTACTATTACAATAGGGGCCTACACATGCAGGAAGGCTAAGTGCCTAGAGTTCACTGCTCAGTTACAAAAGAAGTCTCACTGACTTACAAAAATGGATTATACAAATCCAATGTCATGTACTATTTCAGATCAGCATCTACTATGCCTGGTTTAGTACCGGTTTAAGCTCTACAATATACATAAACCCTTATACAATATCTGCCTTACAATTCACATATTAGGTCTGCATTAATCCTTCCATTCATCTCTCTACTAAATGATCTACAATGATCTCATACTTATATGACTCATATTACAATCCGCCAAGTCGGCTTACAAAAGGTTTTTACAATTAATTACAAAATACAATCACACAAAATTCTTGTCAACCATGGTGTCGGTAATCTTCCTTTTCAGTGCCAGTGAATTGTATGTCGATGTAGAGTCTGTCGGTGCCAGTGCCTGTCGGTATCACATGATTGTAAGGTTGCCATCAATGACAATACCTACAATTTATCATTGGAGTGTGCATTTGCCAATAGCATGGATTTTCTTTTAGTACTAATTCTCCTACTTGAAAGATTCATGGTTTGACCCTATGATTATAACTCCGGTACATTTTTTGTTGATATACCTTTAGATGATCAAAGGCATTTTGTCTTCATTCATGGATCGGTTCTAACTCTTGTAATCAAGATACTCATTGTTCTTCATCTGGGATGAGACCTTTTAATGATACTCATAGAGAGGATATCTCTACTTCTATTGGCAGTATTGCTTTTGATCCATAAACAAGAGAGAAAGGTGTGGTGCCTATTGGTGTGCGGATACTGGTACAGTAGGCCCATAGAGAAGGGTTTAATTGGATATGCCAATCTCTTCCAGCATCATTTACTGTATTTTTGAAGAATTTCAGAATAGTTTTGTTTGATGCTTCTGCTTTCCCATTCCCTTGTGGATAGTAGGGTATAGAGAATTTGTGTTGGATCTTGAATTTCTCACATAGCTCTTGTAAATCTTGATTCTTGAATTGTCACCCATTATCAGTGATAATGGTCATTGGTATTCCATAGTGACAGATGATGTAATTTAATATAAATGCAGCAATTTGTTTTTCTGTGATATTTGTGAGAGGTACTGCCTCAATCCATTTTGTGAAATATTTTGTAGCTACCGAGATGAATTTGTGACCATTAGATGAAGAAGAATTTATTTTTCCTACTAGATTAAGACCCCATTGGCAGAAAGTCCAAGATATTGCTAAACCTTGAAGTTCTTGTGCTAGTGCATGAATCAAGTTTCCATGGATTTTACATTGTTTGCATGTTCTAGCTATCTGAAAAGAATCTCGTTCCATAGTCGGCCAATAATAGCCCAAGCGTATGAGTTTTTTCGAAAGGGTAAGACCACTTGAATGAGTGCCAAAAATGCCATTATGGACTTCATGTAAGGCCTTCTCATATTCTTCTTGTTCGAGACATCTTAAAAGAGTACCATCTAGACCTCGTTTAAATAAGGTATCTAGGACAAGAGTAAAATGGGAGGATTGGTGAATAAATTTTCTCTTTTTATTCTTCGATAAGTCAGGAGGTAAGTGTTGGCTTGATGATAATTGTAATATATTCATCACTTGTTGTCATTGATGAAACATTCTCACACACATATATGATTACATTGACTACCGGTATAATTTCAATTGGTTTTTAATACCAACCAGTATGTTCAAGGTCTATCTCTAACCAGTACTTTGTGTCAACCAGTATGTGCCTAAGAGATAACCTGTGGTAACACTAAGTCGGCATCAAAGTGAAGATAAAGTTGAAGGTGAAGATCAAGTGGAAGATTCCTGGACAATGATTTACTAGTTTTATTCCAACCGGTATTGACTGCTCTAACTGGTATCTGATTTTGTGATGAGTTACTAGCACCGTTTGTTTGGCGGTCATTTTTGTGATGAGTTATGTTTAAATGTCTAGATACACTGCACCTAGGAAATTATGTTCCTATGGCCGGCATAAGGTCTGAATGCCTATTTAAAGACATCTTAGTGAAGTGCATGAGATGAAAAAGAGAGAAGAAATATAGTAGTGGTGATCTATGTGAATACTTTTGTTGAAGAGCGATAAGTGTTTAGATGGAGAGCAGTGTTGAATGTACTTAGAATGATCTGATCAAGCAAGTTTGATCTACTTAGAATAGATCAAATATTTCTTGTTGTTTTTTAATCATTACAACAAAACTAAATCCCCTAACCGGGTAAGCTTTAACAAGGTGATCCATTAGTTTTGATTCTAAAATCCTCCATCAAGGTTACTCTTAATAGGGTAGTACTCTTAACAAGGTATAAGCTTCTAATCAATCTTGGGATATCTAACAAGATTCGCTCCTATCAGAGCTCTTTGTAAGACCTTAACCAGTCAGTTTTCTATTACCGTAGATAGTTAACTTGTGATTTCCATCTCATCATGGTTTTTACCTATTTAGGTTTTCCACGTATAAACACTTGTGTTATGGTGGATGTTCTAGTTTTGTGGATGCTATTATTTCATTTTGGATAGCATGTATTTTGTTTAACTTCTTGGTTAAGTTCATCTACCAGTTAGTGTTTAAAGTAGTGTTTGTTTTGGTGTCATTGATTCACCCCCCCCCCCTCTCAGTTCTTTTCAAGACCATCAATTGGTATCAGAGCCTAACTTCTTTGAAGCCTAACTGCTTAGAAGGGAATCTTGAAACTATCATGGGGATAGAAGCTACTTCGAGATGGCTAGAGAGCTAGAAGTTAGTAGATGTAATACCCTAAAAATGGTCATCTAAACCATGAGCCCCTAATCTTGACAACATCACCAAGGTCCTAACCAAAGGCAATAAAATAAATCTTGAGCACACCATTAATTCTAAAATCATCAAATGTCACATGGAAAAAGTAATCAACCAATATTAATTAAATATTTATATTTAATTAATTAAATCATTCCACGTAAATCATTTTAAATAATTATCTTATGTATTTTAATTAAATATCTTTTGCATATTTAATTAAATAAATCAATTTGTCACAAATCTTCAAAAATGGAAATAAATTAAAAAAAAGGAATTAATTGACCAAGAAATAATTAAAAATTTGAGAAAAGAAATCAACTAGAAACAATCTTGAAAAAGAAATTAAAAGTTGATAAATAATCTCAGAGAAAGTAATTAAAACAATTAAATATTCAAATTGAATGAAATTGAGAATAAATCAGTTTTTTCTGATTTTATCTTAATTTTAGTTCAATTTCCTTTGAAACTGAGAAAAGCATCCAATCACATCAATTTACCTGGATTGTGCTTCCTCTTGGAAACTCTTGACTGCTCATCATCATTTGATCTCAGTCGTTGGTTTCTTTCTGAATTTTCTATAATTTCAGGCTCTCATCTCTCATCCTAGAGGTTGGAGAATATATTGTTATTATACTGTTTTTGCTCTAGACTCATTGATATATTGCATGTTAATTATTTCACATTGATTAAATCATTTAGCTTAATATTGCTTAAATCTTGTTAGATCAATATTGCATCCATCTAGCATTCATCATGCTTACATAGATTAAATCCTTCGTCTTGATGTTGTCTAGTCACTGGTATTGCTAAATAATCTGAGAGCAATCTTATACTCGCATCTTTTAGAAGGCAATGGGTCGATTTGTTATGGTTTATTATTCATTGATTATATCTGATTAACCATGCATGTAATGACTTGATTGAAGTGTTGTATCTTGCAGATACAGATTCTTAGTCCACTATTCACACACACATTTTTGGTGCCCACCGTGGGGCAGAAAACTACTTTTTCGGCCTCAAAATCATTTTTTAATCCTACAAGTTTCGTCCGTACAGCCTCTGGGAAATATCATACGAGTAGTTTCACTGCATCGTACGACATTATATTGACGCCTACAGTTTATCGTATGAAACAAGATCATATCCTTTAAATTGTCATACTAATTGGAATATGGACTCGTACGACATACTGATTTTCTTATAGTTTGTCATTCTATGTTGATTCCTAACTCGTACGACATACTGCTTATGCTATCTTTTTGTCATTCTATGCTAGTTTCTAACTCATACGATAAAACTATTATGTCATTCTATTTTATGAATATTGTCGTACGATTCTATTTTCTGATAGATTAAAAACAGATTACCTTTCAGGATTTATTCTTAAATTTTGATGATGCTAACACTAACCCTGGATTGTCTTCTATCTGCCTAAGATTTTTATAGCCTGACCAATTTCTTGTAGGACGCTTGTCAAAGAATCTATCAAATCAAACATACGCCTGTCAAAGAATAAAAACAACATGACTACTGATGCATTGTTTTTGCAGGTTGCCTAAAGAAAATCGACCAAATATCGTGTATTCTTTAAATTCATTTTTTTTAGGCACTTAAATTGCTATCTAGTTAATGAACAAATCTATCTTTCGTATTTTCAGAAAGACCTAAGAGGTAGGAGAGTATGCTCTTGTCTTTTATAGACAATCAGAAATCTAGACCCTTGAAGCTTTTTTCTAAATTTTGAGATTTGTGTACCTTTAGCGGGCCTGTCACAGTGGGAAAAAGTAATCACCTTGTGAGAACGACCCAAGTGAGTACAGCTAGACCTGAGCATTCCAACTCACTATAATAAATAGGTCTTTGATGATTAAAGTCTCAGTGGATGGGATTATTTGAGTTTTCTCTTTGAGATCTCTCATATCGGGCATTTTGTAGGGCCTCACGATCTCAATCGCGTTTATGTGACTACAGCTTGTTTCGGTACCTTGTAGGGCTATAGGCCTCAATAATGCTTGCATGACTTCAAGGGGTAATTTCAAATGGAATTCCTAATTAAGAACTATAAAATAGAAGCTACCCATTTCACCTCCAAAAGGTTGATAATCTTTGTGCAAGAGAGATAGTAACTCTCCCAAGACACTTGCCATATCATGCCCCCATTAGCATTTGGAGTCGGCTAATACAGCATTGAGAATCCATTGTGTGAGACTCAGTAGCCATATTCTGATTAGCTATTGGGTGTGTACCTAAGTCAACAAGCAAAGGTTTTCTTCTCTAAGCCAACTTCCATAGGGTTAGCGTGCTATGCTTGAAATATTACATATCTCACGTGTTTTTTGTGTTTTCATCCCTGGAATTAAAAAAAAGAAAAATTGAAACTGGAGAAAACAAATCAAACAGATCAAACAACTCAGTGATAAACTTTGTATGTGTCAAAACTAGTCTATCCTGATCAAAAATCAGTCCATTTCAGAATTGATCATACTCAGTTGTCATACCCAGCCATTGAAAAACTCAAAAAATTTAGTCTCTGCTCTGTGAACAGTCATACAAGTCTGCTGAATTGTCGTCCTTCACCAAATCCTATGTCATATGAGTATACTAAATTGGCGTCCTTTGTCCAATCTTGTGTCATACAAAACTAAATAGTCTATTGTTTAAACTAAATCCTGTGTCATATGAAACATAACCAAATAGAATCATTTGTTGTCCGGGACTTACCCATTTGTCGTATGGTACTAGGCAGCAACTCGTATGAAACAAAATTGTTGTCGTCCTGAACTTGTTGAACTGTCGTACGGTCTCAGAAATTATGTCGTACGAGTCTCTGATTTTGCCACTCCTGGACAGTTAAACCTGTCCAAAACAGTCTACAGCGAGCCTAAAACTGGTTATCATCCTCATAAGCATAAACAACATTGATAGTGTACCTCTGCAGTTGCATTGCATGATTTTGTCGATCATTTCTCAAGTAGTTCAAACAAACATTTTATCAAACCTAAGTCAACTTGGATAACGTCTTACATAGGATAGATTGTTCCTAAAACTAGACCAGATCTTAAGTTACTTCTCTTAATTACTACGTTAAATGAACTACTAGCTACAATTTGATCTTGACTTCTGCAACACATCTCGCTCTTGGTCCTGTCGGTTACAAAATGCCTGTTCAAACCAAAAATTCTCGCAGCAAAAAGGACAAAGAAAAAGAAATGCCCTTTGTGTCAAAAGACAATCCATTCTTTGTGGAAGACCCCTTTTCCAATAAACCATCCTCGTCACAGATACCAGTTTATGACATACCAATCTTTGGTCAGCCCCTATCTCCCACCATGTCTAGGGAAAGACAAGAAAGAGAAGCTAATAAAAGAAACACTCATGATGACTTCAGCAATCATGCCACTGACAGTGATTCATCAACTGAATCTAAGCTTCCTAAACCTCCTAAAGATGAAGTACATAGATGTCCGAATAATAAAGAATTCTGGAAAATGATGAAGGTCATCATGGCTAGGGAAAAAGAAGACTATTTCTTAGAATTAGCAAAACAAAGTGCCAAACTCCCTACTGGCTATAATGTGGAGGCCCTCGTTGCTAAAGAGGAAGAGACACCATGGGGAAAAATGAGCAAACAAATGCAAGAATTACAAACTACAGTCATAAGATTAGAAAACAAAGATAAAACGCCAAAACAATATTCTCTGGACACAATATGCCCATTCCCATTTGACAAAAACCTTTACATGTCTCCATTTCCTTCACAAGTTGAGATCCCAAAATTTGATAAATACGATGGTACCTCAGATCCTCAAGATCATATCAGAGAGTTTTGTGTCGCTTGTATGGAGTTTATGCATGATCAAACGTACCTCATGCGCCTTTTCCCAAGGAGTTTAGGGGGTCAAGCAATGGAATGGTTCACAAGCCTACCCAAAGGAATAAAAATGTTTGAAGAACTAATCCAACTATTTTTACAACAATACTCATACAACATTCATCACCCAATCACTATGATAGAGCTTTGCAATACCAGACAAAAGACAGGAGAACCCTTTCTCACTTTCCTCCAACGATGGAGAAAGATGTTCTCTAGATATTCACAGACCATCCCAGATCTTCAGAAAATGGATATCTTTGTCAACAACTTAGTCCCTGAATTGAAATACAATGTCCAGATGCAAGTACACCCTTCATTCAACAAAATGGTAGATAGCGCCCTCAGAATGGAAGACGTGCTTATCAAAAAGGGAGACATGTCACTTTGGAAAGAAACATCGCAAGGTTCTAGCTCTAAAGAGAAGAGTAAATACTGGAAATATGGCAAAGATAGCAACAAGAACTTTGTTAATGATGGAGTGGTAGATACTATCCAAGCAAAAGCAAAATCCACAATATTTAACTTGGTCAGTGGCACACAAACACTCAAGGCAGCTGAAACTACAACGGAAAATCCTCCAAAGAAAACAAGAGAGTGGTTTAAAGACAAACCTTGGGTCTCAAAGCGTAAGCGTGAGTTTACTCCTCTAGATGAGTCATATGAATTAGCTTTTAAAATTTTATTGGCAAATAATCTAATAACATTGCCAGACAATTCCAAACCATATGACCCAGAAATTAGACCTAGATGGTGGAGAGAAAATGAATACTACGACTATCATCGGAACAAGGGACATAACATAAACAACTGCATGAAACTCCGGCATGAAATCCAAGATCTCATTGATGTAGGCAAGATCATTGTTGGAAGTCACACAGGTAATGCTGATCATAAGGCTTTTAAAGATCCCTTACCCAATTATGAACAAGGAGAATCCTCAAAATCCAAGGGAGGAGCTACAGTCAATTATACTTACACTAATCACGATAATGTGATCAACATGATTGAATCTATTCAACATGAATATTGCAATGTGATCATAGTCTAGGATCATCAAAGTCAAACACAGACTGCTAATGCCGTGACTCGTACTCAAAGGAAGATTTCTCTCCTAGGAGCTAGTCCCCCAACTTTTGATCAAACAACATCAAAACTGCCAAATAGACAAACAGACACAATCATGGCTAAATCGAAACAACCAGCTTCATTGTCTTCTCCTGATTATAGTATTGTCGAACAATTGAAGAGAACCAATGCTCAAATCTCCATTTTAGAACTGCTTAAGATCTCTTCTGCTCATAAAGAGGTCCTGGACAAGGCTCTACTTACCACCAGTGTCCCTAAAGATTTGGACGTAGATCGGTTTCAATCTATGGTAGGTCACCTGACCTCACCCCATTATCTCACATTCTCTGAAGAAGATGATAATTCACTGAGTCACCCACATAACTAGCCATTACACATTGAAGCCATGATTCATAAACACCACGTTAAATGTGTTTTGATAGATGGAGGCACTGGGTTGAATATTTGTACCTACAATCTATTAACATAGCTGGGTTTTTCTGAGAATATCATTGATCCAACAAAGAAGATAACAATCAAGGCTTATGATGAAGAGGAAATAAATTCTAAGGGACTGGTATCATTACCAATCAGAGTAGGACCTGTGGAAAGAGATGTCATTTTTCAAGTCCTGGACCTTCATCTTTCATACAACATCTTACTGGGTAGGCCATGGATTCATGAAATGAAAGCAATGCCATCTACGTATCATCAATGCCTGAAATTTCCCTATAATGGAATAGAAGTCAGTATTCCAGTTGATACAAGCTATACCTGCAATGCATTAACACAGGGTGCTGATGCTTTTGTTCCTAATAATAAAGCAACTTCTGCAGCTAAAAGTTTAGAATCTTTGCTAAAAGATTTGGAAAAGAAACTGAGAATCACAAACACTGGCATGGATGGTTACAAGATAGAGCCTATACTCTCACTAACATCTCTTCCTCCATCACCAAGACAGTCGGGAAAACCATCAAAGGGAATGAGGCCACAAACTTCAACTCCAAAAGTCATTTATGATGGCACCTTTATATAGTCCTCTACTTCTCTTGCAGGTGAAATAGAAGGGGATGATGTCCTTAAATCACTCTTCAAAGAAGATAGTTCAGATAAAGAAATATGACATTGTGAGATTTCTCCAACACAATATGGTCTAGGCTATAAGATGCTTCAATGCATGGGATATTCAGGTATTGGTCCTCTTGGCAAATGCCAAAAAGGTATTGTTGAACCTATTTAGTTACAAACTAAGTCTACCAATGATAAAGCTGGATTGGGATATGATCGAAGAAAGTCATCAGATCAGAAGCACACATCTCACCATCAACATAAATGGAAGAAAAAGGTACTACCTTTAACAACACAAGAAATTGATACTCAACAAACTCAGGAGGAATGTGACAGTGAACAAAAAGAATTGCCCACCTAGAGAGAGGAAATAGATGGTAATCAAGTTCCAGTTATATCAGCTATGATACCATAGGAAGTAGAAGTCCCAGAGGATATGAGAGATGAAGTATACAGAATCAAAGAATTGTTTGCACCGCTGAACATTACAGTCACATATACAGGTAGACAACAAGTAGATGATTCAAAAACTAATTCAAATGAGTATGAATGGGGTCCTGACCATCTCTCAGATACATCTACTACAGAAACCCCTGAAGAATCCAGAGTTATTACAGATGACACACAAGAGCTGATACGCCTAAGAATGCAAAAGGAAATAGAAGAAATCAGACTAAAAAGACAAGAAGACTATGAACGACAGCTGAAGAAAGAAAAGACAAAAGCAATTCCTTCACCTACCAACCCTCCTAATGAGATAGGACAAATCAGGTATGGAACTACACAAGAAGAACTAGAAGCTACAGAAAAAGAACCAGTTGTCAGTCCAAAAGAAGCTGAATGGAACAGACGATAGGGATTAACAAAATCGTCAAAGTCATGTCCACAAGTGTGTCAAATACAAGCAATCAATGAACCAAATCATGAAGGAACTTGTAGCATCAAGGATGTGGGTGTTGATACTATATATACCTTCACTAAACCACTTGAAGATGTCATGCCCAAAATTTAGGGCAAGAACGGGATAATTTTTTTTTTAAAATCACAACTTAAAACATTAAATTCTGCCAAAATGAAAACACTAGCGAGTTTTGTCTTGCCTATGTTTGAGTAACTTAAAACATTAACTCAAGCAGACAAGAATAATTTAAAAATTAAATGCGGATTACTATAAGAAATAATTTTATTGACTCATCAAAATTGGTCATTAGTTAATTAAATCAAACTTCCCAAAATATTTAGCGAAGATATTATTAATCTCTAATAAGTCTAAATTGCCTGAAATACATTTTAATCAATTATTAAAATAAATTGACTAATGAGACAATTAATTTCAAAGGAATATCTTCCAAAAGTTTATTAATAATATCATCTAAAAACATCCCCTTTCTTTTATATCCTTATGTTTAACAAAAAATTTCAAATAAAATATTTGACCTACCAGTTGCCCTTTAACAACAACATTATTAATGTTTAAATAAACCATTAATATATATAATAAATTATAAAATATCTTTTTTTTATATATATATAATATAAATAATTTTCCTTAAACAAAAATTATACAACTTACTCAAATTCGCTCATAATATAAAAACTCTACAATTTTGTCCAAACCATATTCATAACCCTATGTATATAATATATATATACATATATACATATATATGTATATATGTATATATATATATATATGTGTGTGTGTGTATATGTATATATGTATATATACATATATACATATATGTATATATGTATATATGTATATATACATATATATATACACATATATATATATATTAAATATATATAAAAATTAAAGGAATATTACCATAAGCAAACCCTAATCTTTTATTTATTATAAAATAAGCCCTTTTATATTTTTTCCCATTCTTTATTTTCTTTCCATGTTCTTACCCTAGCCCTAACCGGGCTAGGGTTTTCAACTTTGTGTCGGCTATGCAGGGCGGGCTCACCCAGTGGCGGCCATGGTAGAGGTTCCTTGAGATAGCGGTGGGTGGTGGCATTTCCCGTGGGTGCCATTCACTGTGGGTTTCCACAGTGTTGGCGACCACTGTGGCCGCCCACATTGGCGGCCCTTGGGCCGTCCACTGTGGACGCCACAATGGTGCCGTCCACTGTGGTCTCCCACAGTGGTGGTTGTAGGCCACGCTGACCACTGTGCGAACCACAGTGGTTTGGCTTTCCCACTGGTCATTGTGCTTCACACAGTGGGTTTGGCCCGAGCCCTAGCCACCGGTGTGTTTTTTTTTTTTAATAAAAATATTTTCGTTTAATAATATTTATTAAATTAAATATATATATATATTTATATATTTAAGGTAGTAGGTTTTTCCTTTGAAGGAGACTCGTTTAAACATATTTAAATGTAAATAATTTTATTTATATATATATATATATATATATATATATATATATATATATATATATATATATATATATTTACATATATATATTTATATATATACATAAATCTATTTTAATTGAGTATCAGATTTAGGGTATTTTCTTTGTAAATAAATGTTGATCTACTTTTATTTTGAAACATTTTAACAATCAGATAAATTCCTTAGACTTAGATCATTGTATTTATTTTCTTTTATCAAAATTCTATTTGCTAAAATAACATAGATATATTGTTTAAATATAGATTTACTTTCTGCAAGAATAAAGTCACTAACAGGATTAAATATACTTAGAACAACAACTATTAAAAAAAGACTAGAAATTTAAAATACATCTTTAAAGATGATTGTAATAAACTTTATATTTTTTTTTTTTTCTGCAAGTTAATAAATTGTCAGATTTAACTAAATTCCAACAGTAACTTTATTTATCTAAAATCCTTTAAATTTAACCATGCAATTAGGAATTAAACTGAAACATTTATATTCAAAGTAGCATGCATGCAATCATTAAATTAATTCTTTATTTTCCTAATTTATTTCATAAGCATAAAGGGATGAAATAAATTTCTTGCTTTGCAAAATATTATATACTCAACAAATATCAATTTCAAAACTTTAGGAACTAAATCCAGAATTATTCACTTCATTGTTGCAGTATCTAAATATTATATTCCTTTAAATTAATTTAACAAAAAACACTATCGTCATATTACAAATAGGTCTCTCATGATTAATAAATGAGGACTTTAAACAAAATAATAAATGTGTTTCCAAATAGTTTTCTGCAACAAACAACCCATCAAATTTTCTTTTGTCCTAATTCGTTCCTTCCAACAACCTACAAATAATCAAAGGATATGACCATTGAGTTCTCACCTCCCAGCCTAGGCTAACTAGTAGCCACCCCCAAGCTTGGAGAACCAAGCCCTAGACAGATAACACACATGCAAACAAAAAAGACAAGGGAAAAACAATCTCAAACACAATCCCAACCAAGGTTGCACTGCACCACACATTGTGATGTCTTTTCAAGAGTGGTAGTGGACCAAGTACCCTAAGGAGATTGCAAGTATGGTAAAACACAAAGCCACCTCATGGAAAACCATATACATCATAAGTATACAACCTCGCATCCTTATGCCCCCCAAGGCATTCATGCCTTATTTCCCTCCTTATGACCCCCAAATGCATAAACAAGCCATGCAGCAAGGGTCACATAAATATCCCTTGTGATCACTCTCATAACGAGAGCCTCTCACTCGAGGGTTGTCACTTCTACCACCCACAAGACCATCCTCTCTCCCAAGAGTAGGAGGCCTTGATTACTCCCAAAGAACATAAATGCATACAAAAAGTAAAACATAGAACACAACAATTTGCCAAGGAAAAACATACAAGAAACTAGCCTTTTTACACAAGCAAATCCTTTCAACACAACATGCAATATAAAACAATACAAGGAGAAATTTTGACCAACCTTCAACTGCCCAAAGGTATGCTAGAATGGTTGAAGATGAGCAGTCCAATTCCACAAACCCTTGCCTCTCTACACTTAGCCAAATTTTCTAAAACCAAATCTGTCTTTCTTTCAAATTCTTGTCTCCAAAAATGAAGAGTGGGTGATTACCCACAAAATCTCTCCTTCTTGCTTAAGAAGACCCTAGTGAGAGTTCTCACAAGTTTCTAAAACTGAAAAGGAAAGGTAGGAGAAAATGGGAAAGGGATCTCACATCCAAAAGGAAAGTTTACAACTTAGATGATCTTTCTAATTTCAATTTTCGCACAACTTAGAAAACTCACTTTTAGGGTGTCTAAATGGTCACATGGGAGTTGAAACATGCCTAAAATTACTCCTAACCCTTAGGTATACCTTATGGGCTTTAGGAAACACTCTTAAACTACCCCTAGGTGTCCATTTAACCCCTTTTAAACCCCTCTGAAGTTAATTTTCGGGTCAAACTTAAGTTGACCACCCCAAAGATTCTCTTCCCAAGGCAATTATGGAATCACATTAAATTAATTGAAAAAACTATGGTTAAACAACTCCCTTCAAGAGACAATTTAAAAAAAACCAAAACATAAATCAACACACGTGTCAAGTGACACAATAAAAATACTTTTACAAAATTATACATGAAATCTTGTCTCTTGTTGGATTTACACAAATAAATAAATTCAATCTAACACTCATGCAACATCCACTTTTACAAATAAAATACTATACAAATAGGGTGTTGTCTCTCCAAATAGACAAACCCTAGTTTTACGAACATACATGGGTCTAGGTTTGGTTCTCCATAATATTTCCATGGTCACATGGATAATTTTCCTACACATCTCAATTACACATTAGTAATTTCAAATAACCTCATATAATATAAAACACATGAATAAGAATACACATCAAACACTCTACAAACAATATACACTTAAACAAATCAATACACCTTATATCCACAAATCCACATAAGCAATTATCATAATTCTCATAATTTTGATCCACACATAAAACATACATCCTATTTCTATCATCATAGTAAAGTCCTGCAAATCCAATAATGACATATATCATCTCAAATTCATCCTATTCAAAAATCATGTAGAGTTCTATATCATAAAGCATATAAATGAAGCATCAACATATAGCAATGTTATCCAAATCATGGAATCATATAAGTTCTAAATCCATAATACATAAAAATAAAGCATCCATAATAGTCTCAACATAAAAATCACTAAAATGCTAGACTGAGTTAGGCTAGGGCCTCACAGAAGATGAGTCAGCAACTCCATCCTATGACTCTGATGACTCAGACAGGAGCTCTATCTATGACAACAACTATTCAACACATTATGACTACTCTGTCATGAATGATGAGATACTGTCTACTGTTATACCATGGTATGTAGCCCAGTCTGAAGTAGGTGACGACGCTAGAAGTAGGTTGGTTGAATTAGGTCCAATAAATACTAACATGAATTTTGATAATCGTGTCGTAACTCTTCCTGGTCTCGAGACACATATGCAAGGTAGTCTTCTGGAACTTGACTGGTCGGTCTGAAACAATGATGATAGTACCATGAACTCCCTTGAGCCTGTTCCAAACTTATCCTTAATGCATCCAGAATTGATTGATTGCACCCTTTATAACCAACCCTTGAATGTACCTACTTTTGCCAATGACTATACACTAGCCTATTATCTCAATGCAGTTGAACCCATGTACTCTTCCACCAACGAACAGAATGAAAACATGACTAAAGTAGATATCAAGTATCTTAGTCGCAAAAAAAAGAAAAATAAGAATAAAAGATCTGATGGCGAAAACCACATTGTGGCAGTGTCAGACTCTAAAAAAGAGAAAATAAAGGATGAACCTAAAGGTGAAAACCTCTCTGAGGCGCCTGAAGGTGAGATACTTGATATACTACCAAGTTGCTTCCAGGAGAGATCTTCCATATTGATCGATCCAACTCAGCCAGTGAACATTAGGAGTCAAGAGATACCACATATCATTCATTTAGCTCAATCATTGTCAGCAAAAGAGTTAAAAGATTTCAGCAATCTATTTTTAGAAAAGAAGATCAACTTTGCATGGACATACTCAAATATGCCAAGACTAGATCCTGATCTCATCATGCATCATCTCTCTATTATGCTAGGAGTTAAACTAGTCAAACAAAAAATCCGAAAGATGCATCCTCATGTGGTACTACTAGTCAAGGCTGAACTAGAGAAATTTCTAAAAGTTGGATTTATCAGAGCTATAGACTACACAGAATGGATGTCCAGCATAGTACCTGTATCAAAAGCAGACAAATCTATTAGAGTTTGCACAGATTTCAGGGATCTCAACAAGGCATGTCCAAAAGATGATTTTCCATTGCCCAACATTGACATGATAGTAGATATGACTGCTAGATATGAGATGCATTCATTAATGGACGGATTCTAAGGTTATAATCAGATCAAGATAGCACCTGAAGATCAAGAGAAGACAACTTTCACATGTGCATGGGGAACCTTCTGCTAGAATGTTATGTTGTTTGGTCTAAAGAACGTAGGAGCAACTTACCAAAGAGTAATAACCACTATTTTCCATGATATGATGCATAAAAACATGGAAGATTATGTTGATGACACCCTAGTAAAGACTATGAAGAGATCTACACACATTCAAGAGCTAGGCCTCATATTAGATCGAATGGAAAGATTCAAGCTCCGCTTAAATCCAAAGAAATGTGCATTTGGGGTAACATCAAGAAAATTGCTTGGGTATATAATATCCAAAAAAGGAATTGAGGTTGACCCTGAAAAGGTCCAAGCTATAATGGAAATGCCTCCACCAAAGAATATCAGTCAGATGAGAAGTCTACAAGGTCATCTTCAGTCCATAAGGTGTTTTATATCTCAGCTAGCTGACAAAGCTCAACCCTTCGCGAAGGTATTAAGGAAAGGGATTCAATACAACTGAGATGAATATTGTGAATGATATTTACAACAAATCAAAGAATATCTTTCTAATCCACCCATATTAATGCCACCAATTCAAGGTAAGCCACTGATCCTGTACAAATCAACTACGGATACTTCACTGGGGGCACTTCTGGCACAACAGGATGACAATAAAAAGGAACAAGCTACCTATTACATCAGCAGAACATTGGTGTCATATGAAATGAATTATACTATAATAGAGAAAGCATGCTTAGCTTTGGTCTTTGCATCACAAAAATTAAGGCATTATATGTTGGTACACTCTATTAAGCTGGTAGCCAAGATTGATCCACTCAAGTATCTTCTCAGTAAAGCAACACTTACAGGAAGACTGGCCAAATGGGTCATGGTCCTTATAGAATTTGACATTAAATATGTGGAAAGTACAGCCATCAAAGGACATGTTATTGCAAACCAACTTGTCGAAGCTCCATTGGAAGATGATCAACCTCTGCATATATAATTCCCAGATGAATCAATCATGCACCTTACTAAACAATCATGGAAGATGTTCTTTAATGGGTCTTTCACTCAACATGGTTCTAGTGCTAGAATAATTTTTATTACTCCTCAGAAATATTCAATTCTGAAAGCTTATAAGATTCTCTTCCCTTGCACAAACAACATTGTAGAATATGAAGCTTTGGTAAATGGGATCAAGCTGGCCATCAAGTGGAAGATCGTGGAATTACACATCTATGGAGATTCTCAACTCATTATCAACCAGATCAATGACCTATATCATACGAGAGATGAGAAACTAATGCCTTACAAGAGGATGGTGGATGACCTCAAGAAATATTTTACCTCTGTATCATTTCAGCAAATCCCCAGAACAACAAATAGAGCAGCGGATGCAATGGCCACTTTGGCATCTATACCATAGCTACAGGAGTCTAATTTTCACTTTGAATTCCTGGTGGAAGAGTTACATTACCCTACCTATGATTCTCCCGAGTCCCAGGTAGTTTGTTCTATTATTGGACATGACTCATCTCATTATAGCCACATTTTCTCTTACCTGTGTGACCAAGTCATCCCTGCTAATCTTTCCCAAAATGAAAAAAGGAACCTAATCTAAAATGTGTCATGATACGTCATCATTGCTAACGAACTATTCAGGTGAGGTTTAGATAATACTTTTCTTAGATGTCTAGAAATTGAGGATTCCCAATGTGCATTATCCGAAGTTCATGAAGGTGTTTGCGGATCTCATTCGAACAGTCTGACTTTAGCATGCAAACTACTAAGGGCTAGCTACTTTTGGCCAGACATGGAGAAGGAAGCCATAAAATTTGCTAAAACCTATGAAAAGTTTCAGTTGCATGGGCACCTTATACATGCTCTAGAAAGGGATCTCATACACTTTGTGACACACTGGCCCTTCCAATAGTGGGCGTTCGATCTGATAGGCCAAAAATATCCCGCGTCATCTAATGGACATAAATTTATTATCACTGCCACTGAGTACTTCACTAAGTGGGTAGAAGCGGTTCCACTCATCAAGGCAACCGGAAAACAAGTAGCTCTATTTATTCTTAACTATATCATCTGCAGGTATGGTATACCTTCATCAATTATAACAGACAATGGAGGACAGTTTAAGAACAAAGATCTAGATGAACTCTGTGAGAAGTTTAAAATCAAACAACACTAGTCCTCAGTATATTACCCTCAAGTTAATGGACAAGAAGATGCATCTAACAAAAACCTACTGACTATCTTGCACAGAACAGTGAACAAATCCAGGAAGGATTGGCATCTGCAGCTCAATCCTGCACTGTGGACTTATAGAACAAGTATCAGAACACCTACTGGGGCTACACCTTTTTCTTTGGTGTATGGGTCTGAAGCAGTATTACCTATTGAAGTAGAAATACCATCTCTAAGAGTTTCCTTGCAAGGTCTTGTTACTAGTGAAGACTATAGAATATCTAGATTGCAAGAGCTCAAATTGTTGGATGAGTGTCGGCAAGTGGCATTTGATCATCTCAGAGTGTATCAAAAGAGAATGTCCAAAGGATATAACAAGAAAGTTTGACACTGAGAATTTTAGGTTGGTGACTTAGTTCTAAGAGAGAATCCTAAAAATCAACAATTTCGAGATAACAAAGGGAAGTTTGAACCCAACTAGCTGGGTCCCTATATCATTACTACAGCTTTTGGCTCTGGTGCTTATCAACTTTCAACATCGGAAGGAGAACAGCTTCGCGAATTGATTAACACCATCCATCTGAAGAAATTTTTCACCTAAATATTCTCTGCTCCAACAGCTTTTACAGCGGACAATGTCCTGAAAAAAATCATAAAAATCAGAAAATATTCTGAAGAAATCCTAAAAATCAGAAAATGTTCTGAAAAAATCCTAAAAATCAGAAAATGTTCTGAAGAAATCCTAAAAATCAGAAAAAGTCCTGAAAAAAATTTATAAAAATTAGAAAAAGTTCCGAAGAAAAAGGAAAAAAAAGAAAAAAAAAAGAACAAAAAAGAGAGAAAAATGCCCTAGTGAAAACCCGGTAAATAGGCACCTTGTAAATAAATAAATAAATGAATCTTTGCCATGCAGGTGAAAACCTGGTAAACATGCACCTCTTATACTCGAGCGCTCCATCTATCAATGCAACATTGGCATTCCTTCTTTCCTGCATATTTTCTTTCGCTTGTACATATTTCAGTCACTTTTGTGACATCCTAGTTCATTGGAACCTTCATGGCTTGAAACTGATCAATGTCCTTGTCTTAGGTAATCAACAAAGCACATTACACATCCTAAGAAGTATCAACCAAGTCTATCTTATGTCAGTGAAACCTAGTCGTCCACTCCGAGTCAGTTACTTGTCTCCTGACTACTAAAGAGTTTTATCACTAAATTAACAAGCAAAACAACATAACAAAAAACAATCAATAAACAGTTTGAGCTATTCCTGGAAATTTTATTTGTGTGTTGTCTTTTATATTGGTTTTTGATTATTATCCCTCTGAGTAACTCGAGGAAGTATATTGTGACTAAGAGGAGCAAGGATTGGGGGCATAATATTTTCTTGTTTGCTACTTGTAGGAATGATCCCAATGATCTGGAAACATCTAAATTAGCTGGGTGTCTATGATAAGAGCCTTCACATCAAGGTGGAATCGTCTCACATACCTCGACTCCACTTATTTGAATGCTATAGGGAGGTTCCCATCATTTCTTTGTCTATTTTGAGGGAATTTCTTTATTGTGCAATCCAGGTTCCTGCAAAATTTGTCCAAGGATATGAATGAAAAAAGGGTCATTGCGAACAAGATCATTACTATTGCATATACAAAGAAAGGAACTCTACTCTGTCTACTATAATTGTCAAATGCTCAATGATGAAAATTAAGCTTTTCAAAGTCCAGTGACTAGGTTTAGGTTGCATCTCATCTTGCATTTCATCCTGCATTTTGTGAATTTGGAGTGATTTCGGTATAATAACAATGATATCTTTATCTTTTGAACGAGAGTCGCGAGTGTCATCATTTCTTCACTAAGTGGTCTCTTTTTCATCATAGTTTCTCCGATCGAGTACTTGTGTTTTGAGATGTTAGCTACATACATATAGATTCATACATTTATATCATTCATTTGCATCCATATTATTGCATAGAAAAATGAAAACACTACACCATTCACTATCATTCATTTGCATTCATCTTATTGCATACAAAAATAAACATTTGCATTACTAGTTACTCATTCTCCTCATTTATTTGCATATGAAAAGAAACAAAAATAGACATCCATGATCTTTTGCATTCATACATTCATACTGAAAATAAATACATACATATAGAATAAAGCATATAAAAGTCATCTCATAAGCAAATCAACACAAGAATGATGAAGTCAAATCAGATCTTGTATATATATCATGTCTAGTCTCAAGGTACAAAATGATGTCAAAAGATATATACAAACTCCCATCGGAGCAAGAATCGCATAGGCTACAAAAAATGTGTGTGTCTACAAAAAATATATATATATATATCCGAGCTACAAAAAAAGAAATCATCTAGCTTGCTTCCTCTCCCTCATCACCTAGTGCTGGAGGAGGAGCCTGATGTCCAGGATCCTGATGAGGTGCCCACGCTCCCTCTGACCTTGCCATGTACTGTGAGTAAGGTATCACCTGCTGCACAACAGGAACTGCCACACTATACATTGCAACATAGTAAGATGCCCTACTAGACTGGTGAAGGACCTCCTATCGCAGGGGCTCCATCTTTGCTCTCATCTCCACTCTCAGCGCTGCAATCTGATGATCACACTCAGTCCTCACCTCAGTGATCTGGCGATCACACTCAGTCCTCATCTCGGCCAGCTGTCGGTCTCGCTCCGCAAGCTGTGTCTGAGCCACTAGCAACTATGACTACAGCTCTGCAAGATGTGCCCTCATCGACCATCCAGCGTCTATCCCCTGTTCTCTCGCAGGCTCTCCACCCCCATCTCCACCTCCACCTCCAACTCCACCCTACTCCTCTCTCCATTGCCAAACCTGCCTAGGTGCTGCTCGCGCCTCCTCCGTTACTGCAAAAAACTTGAAAAATGAATAAAAAAATTTCAAATTTGAAAACACAAGCAGGCTTAAGATCGATCACTTACCGCTGGCTCATAGTTTCAAGGTTGATTATGTCTCCTTTGGTGCTCGAATCGATGCTGACGAGTAGGGACCACCATTTTCTCCGCAGAAGGCTTTTTGAATTTTCAAACTTGGAGGCTTAAAATGAATTGAAAATGACACTTTTGTCCCATATATAGCCAAAAACCTAATTTTTCAACTTGCTCCGATGGACACGAAAATTGTACCCTTAGCTAATTTGACCGTCCCAAGTCCATTTTCAGGATTGAAATCAAAAATCAAGATCATTCTGCTAGTCAATTTCAGAATTTGGACCACTTAGTGCTCTTTTCATCAGATGCTCATTCTTTCTTCTAATTGCGCTCAATTTCTTGTTAACCAACACCGAATCTCAATTTAATTTCTACAAATCAACTTTGCACTCAATTTCTTATCAATCAACGCAAAATTTTCAAAATTTCCTCTGAATCAATTTCTGCTCAAATCCTTATCATCGCTCAAAATTGCCTATCATCATGTACCCTTGCTATTTTTTGATTTCGCTCCTGAGGGGGCATACTCGTGACCTTATGACCTTACATCTTCAAATGTCGAGAAAATTTTCAAATCTTCATCAAAAGTCGAGCAAAAAAAAATCTTTTTCAACTAAATAAAATCAATCAAATAAGACCTCATCACTAGGGGCATCTCAACTTCATCGCTTTATATCAAGTTGAGATTTCTCAACCATCTGAATTGAATCAATCGCCAGGGGCATATCAGTTTCATCGCTTCAAATCAAGCTAATATTTGTCTTCATATGAATCAATCTCTTAATGTTAATCAGTTTCATCATTTTTCATCAAGTAGATTATTTGTTTAAACTCAATCAAGGGTTTAAAGAGCTTATTTGATCACACTCAATCTAAGCAGGTGTTCAGTATTCATCGCTTTGGATCAAGCTGGATAGTTTATCTTTGCTCATTGTATCTTGATCAATCAAGTTCAAGATCGATTTTTATAATCACTCACTGTGTCTAGATCAATCAAGTTCTAGATCAGTAAGATTCGTTTCTTGATCAATCAAGTTCAAGTTCGGTATCTTTTGTTTTCTATCGTTCCTAGTTCAATCAAGTTTGGGATCGGTATCACTTTAATCAGACTTCATTCATCTTTTTTGCTTCGAATCAAGCTTAACACCTCGCTTTTCATCTAGTTCATGATCAATCAAGTTCAGAACTAGCGTCTCCTAGACATCAAATTTTCTTTGAACCAACACACTGCTCGCACATTAATTCAAAGAGGGGCAAATGTAATACCCTAAAAATGGTCATCTAAACCATGAGCCCCTAATCTCGACAACATCACCAAGGTCCTAACCAAAGGCAATTAAATAAATCTTGAGCACACAATTAATTCTAAAATCATCAAATGTCACATGGCAAAAGTAATCATCCAATATTAATTAAATATTTATATTTAATTAATTAAATCATTCCAAGTAAATCATTTTAAACAATTATCTTATTTATTTTAATTAAATATCTTTTGCATATTTAATTAAATAAATCAATTTGCCACAAATCTTCAAAAATGGAAATAAATTTAAAAAAAGGAATTAATTGACCAAGAAAGAATTGAAAATTTGAGAAAAGAAATCAGTTGGAAACAATCTTGAAAAACAAATTAAAATTTGATAAATAATCTCAGAGAAAGCAATTAAAACAATTAAATATTCAAATTGAATGAAATAGAGAAT
The DNA here is from genome assembly GCF_030272615.1 of Cryptomeria japonica. Classification (NCBI taxonomy): domain Eukaryota; kingdom Viridiplantae; phylum Streptophyta; class Pinopsida; order Cupressales; family Cupressaceae; genus Cryptomeria; species Cryptomeria japonica. The sequence continues at coordinate 450,810,859 of NC_081406.1, forward strand.
AAATCCACTTTTTCTGATTTTATCTTAATTTTAGTTCAATTTCCTTTAAAACTGAGAAAAGCATCCAATCACATCAATTTACCTGGATTGTGCTTCCTCTTGGAAAATCTTGACCACTCATCATCATTTGATCTCAGCCGTTGGTTTCTTTTTGAATTTTCTATAAATTCAGGCTCTCATCTCTCATCCTAGAGGCTAGAGAATATATTGTTATTATATTATTTTTGCTCTAGACTCATTGATATGTTGCATGTTAATTATTTCACATTGATTAAATCATTTAGCTTAATATTGCTTAAATCTTGTTAGATCAATATTGCATCCATCTAGCATTCATCATGCTCATATAGATTAAATCCTTCGTCTTGATGTTGTCTAGTCACTGGTATTGCTAAATAATCTAAGAGCAATCTTATACTCGCATCTTTTAGAAGGCAATGGGTCAATTTGTTATGGTTTATTATTCATTGATTATATCTGATTAACCATGCATGTAATGACTTGATTGCAGTGTTATGTCTTGCAGATATAGATTCTTAGTCCACTATTCACACACACAGTAGAAATGAAATTGAATCCCTTAGGGCCAAACTGAAAGCTTCTCAAGTCAAGAGGAGAGAGCTATCTCAAAAATTGTTAGAAATGTCTGACAATAGTTATTCAGATGAAGCTAATATTGATGCTTTATCAGAAGAAGTTGAAAAGTTGTAGAGTGAGAAATTGAATTTAAGAAGAGAGCTGGAAAATCTCACTATCTGCATGAGTCAGGAACCGGAAGCCAGAAGAGCTGCTGAAGATCTTATCAAGATAAGAGATCAGGAAATCATAAATATCAAACGGGAAAAAGATACTATGCATGAGGACTTAATAGCTGAAACAAAAGAAAAGGAGAACTTAAAGCTAGATCTTGAGTTGGCATCGTCTCTGCAAGAGAACCTGTCTAAGCATTATGAAGATCTTATCAGAAAGCTTACTGAAGCCAATGAGAAATTAGAGAAGTTCGTTAAAAGTTATACCATGCTAGAAGAACAAATTCAATCACAGAGAATGAAGGGTGATATCTCTAGACTTGGTTTTCATACAACTGAAAAAGTTGAATCCTCTGGCACAAAGAGAAACAATCCAAAGAACAAAATTGTTTCTAAAGTCAATAAGACTACCGGTAAGAAGCCTTGTAAACCTGTCTACTTTGTTTGTCATAAGCCTGGTCATACTGCAAATATTTGTAGGAACAAACCTAACAAGAATGCAAGTTACAATATTAATACTAGGTATGTGTCTAGAAAGTTTGAAGGACATTGCTACACTTGTGGAATGTATGGGCATAAACATATTGAGTGTAGATATGGATCAAACAATCCTGTACCACACATGCATCCTAGACCATATGGTGACTAGACAAGGAATTTTGATAACCGGGTAAATAGGAACTGGCAAAGATCCTATGGCAACCAGTTTAGTCCATTTGAAATTGAAAAGGGAACAAATGTTGTTTGTACCTTTCATAATAACTTTGGCCATGTGGCTATGAACTGTAGAAAAAGAACATGAAGAGGAAATACAGGACCCTGGAGATCATTTGGTATGGTCTGTTACCATTGCAACAAACTAGGGCACCTAGCAAAGTTTTGCAGATAAGGAACTGTAAACTGATCAACTCTTTCAAGGATCAGAAAGCCAAATAGAAAATTGATTTTGAGGAAACAAGAGAAGATATGAACTGGACTTGGAAGAAGAAAAGTGAAGAATTTCCTGTAGAGGAAATCATTCCTTCACCTAGTGAAGAGAATCCAGCACCAGTGACTTAAGCCTATCTAATACGACTAAGGGGAGCATAATGGTAAAACGTTTCCGAACCCCTTTTGTAAAATAAGCGGGAAAGAATTTTTTTTGGTGATTTTTGTTGACATGTTATTAACTGGTATTTCACTTAAGTGGTGAAATTAGATTTTGTAACCTAAAAGTATGAGCATTTATTGCGGTTGGTAAAAAGGATAAAAACAAGCTTTACCTTATCATTTTTAACCCTAACTCTTTCGGAAAAAGAAATTGAAGCGATTGCAGAGCAAAGCAAGATTGTCTTGGTGCGAATTAGCGAATTGTTTAGTGATTAAGAAAAATCCAGTTGAATTGGAAGCTGCAGAGAAGCAAACGGGAGTGCATTTGATCAGTCCAACTGGGAAATGAAGTGATGTGCAAGATTCTAGGTATTTCTTTGTATACCGCCTCGAAACTTGTTTATCTAGAATGGCATCTACTTCTAATTTTGTAGGGAGGTTGATGATCACTATTGAACCTGAGGAAGCTCTAAAGGAAGATGAAATTATGTCTTATAATGCATTGTCACAAGTCCCGAGTGGTGTTGTGGTCAAAGGTGATTTGTCCAGCTATATAGATTGCAAAATTGAAGATTTGGGAACTCTTCACATCTATACTCAGCTGAAATCACTCTGTAATAAGGATGGAAAGATTGAAGCTAAATATGCTAGGGTTTTTGAAAAAGGGTTTCATAATGCCGCCTAATTTCTTGAAGACTTTGAGGATGAACACATAAGAATAATTTTGAGTCGAGTCCACGGTGAAAATATGTATCTGGAGAGGACTCACACAATAACCAAGGAGGCTATTAGGGTTGTAATGGGTTATTGCTCAGCCAGTAAAGTTCCTGAGTTGAGGAGAATTTCAAAATATATTGTCTTCAAGTTAACCAGTTCTACATCCGATAGGCGTTCTTTTTCTATAAACAATATTAGGGACCCTGTGGTGAAACTTGCAGCAATGGTGATAGGCTACCAAGTGTTTTACTCCAGTAGACTTAACAGTGTTACATCTGTAGCAATTCATATAGCACATGGAATGATAATTGATAATGCAGACTATGATATTTGTGAAGCTATCAGACTCCATCTATTTCAAAATTTGAAATCCATTAAGAAGGACAATACTCAGAAGTTCAAATTTGGTCAGTTGTTAGCTAGGTTATTTTTCTACTTTCATAACTTTCTACCTAGTATAGGTGACATTGAATGGTCCAAAGAACAATCGGTCAATGCACAGATCAAGAACAACATTAAGGTTGTGAAGAATACCTTTTTCAGTTGCCACGAACAGGTACTTTAATGAAGTCTAGAAGAAGATGAGCTAAAGAATGAGGTTACCTGAAGATGTGGTAAAACACTTTGAAAAAGACATAATCTTAACGGTTTCCACTGAATTTTGCTTGATGCAAGAAATTGAACCAAGGGAGGAAGAGATGGAAGATATGAGCTACAAGGTCAATCATGACTTACTGGTTGGCTATGCTAATACTTTGTTAGAATCACCCAAAGACAAAAAGAAGGCAAAATTGGACATCTTAGCAGTCCAAGTTGCACCAATTGAAACCGGTACTGCACCTATAGCAAAAGAAAAAGGAAATCAAAATAAATGTGATGAAAAATCTCCTGTGAAGAAGACTACAAGGGTGACTCGGAGTGTCCTAACCAAGAAGGAACTAGCACCTAAAATTTCTTAGAAGAAGGAGAGTGTACCAAATAAGAGGAACATGAAATTGATTTTGCAGCAAGAGTCTGAGGGTACAGATTCTGAAGAAGAACCTAAAAAGGAAAAGGAAACCGACAGAACACCTAAGAAGGTAAAGGTAGTGCCAAAGGCAACTACACCATTAGACATTGCCACCTACAAACCTACAACAACATTTGAAAAAACAATGAAGTCATTGGGAAGAAACAGGTTTGACAATGTCAAAGAACATTACTATTCTTTTACTGAAGATGAGCAGAAGCAAGTACTTCAACATGTACTAACCTACTTGGGTCATTACAGTAGATTTCCACATGATTTGGAGAAAGATATTTCAGTCTCTTTGTATAATACTTTGTTAGATAAATGGGAAGAAGCCATTCAATTAGAAAAAGAGATTTTTGATGAAGTATTTGTACAGTATTTTCCCAATCTATCATCAAATGGAATTAGTGCTTTAATTGAGGAATACAAAGCATATTTTGATTTTAAAGTAAGAATACTGAAGCTTCTAAATGGAAAAAGGTTAGTTATTAAGTCTGAGACACATCAACTGGCCTCTATAATCAAAAGAGGGAATATGTCATCCACTCAAGCAATAAGGATGATACCATAGAAGATGTTCCTCGACCAGAAATGGATAAAGAGGAAATTGTTCAAGCTGATGTTGTCTATCCAATCAAGAAGAAAGATGATTCCATTATTCTTGTTGATGAATATATTCAAGACACAGTAGACCTATCTGGAGACATTACTGCACTGAATATGGATCCTCCTACAATCACAGAAGTATAGGTTACATCAGGTGATCAACTGGGTAATCAACCAAAAGAGGTCAGTGAACTGGAAACTGAACAACTGGAGAAACCCCAATCTCCACCGGTCATTGAGACCACTCAAAAGGATTCTACTGAGGAAGTTATTACTCAGCAAATAGAAGATGTAATAGAAAATAACATAGAAAGAGCCATCATTAAGAGTACACCCCTTGAACTGGCAAAGCCAGAACTACTTGATGATGGTGATGAAGACTCTTTAAGTATTTCAGGCCCTATTGACATGAATACCTTGAGTGCATCTGAAATGATGAAGATTGCTAATGTTATGCAATCTCTTGCACACAAGAAGATTTTGAAAGAGCAAAGAATTAAGGCAAAGACAATCCAGAATGTTGTAGAAATTTTGTCTAGATTACTACCGAAAACCTCTGTCACACATCTTCCTACTCCTATTTGCAAACTTGGTTCGTTATTTGCAGATGCATCTGATCAAATCAAATTGCTTGAAGATGCTGCTCAAATATCTACTGAGAAGAGCCACAAGAAGGCATATGGAGATAAATTGGCTAAGCACATTGAAAATAGAAAAATGACTTTGTCTCATAATGGCAGTCTATTAAAGAAAGCTATTGATTCTAGAGGAAAGTATCTTACCTCTACCTCCAATATTACTTTCTTTTATTCTGATATTTCTAAGAATCAAGTTGAGACTGAGTAGTAAATAGAAAGGCTATGCAAGGCATATGTCCCAATCCAAGACTCTATTCATGCCTTTAACCAGTCTATAGATGAACTACATGACAAATTGAATAGGTATGATAATGAGAGAGCTAAGAGATTCCAATCTCTAAGAGAGCTCAAGAGTTAGCTCACCTCACAGATTGACATTCTTCAGAGAGCCTACTCCAGTGCAGAAGCTATTCTTTCTACTCCTGAAACCTGGACGCTAGATTCAATGAAAGAATTCTATTCTCAGTTGCTGTCTACCTCTGAGTATATGGATAACATACTGGAATCATGGCAGAATGCTTTATCCCAGATGAAGGAGAATTTCAATAATATTTTCATGAGAATATCCAATGCATGAACTTGTTTAAAATTTGTAATATATGATGAACACTTTGATACATATTTTCTATATATATATATATATTAGTTTATCATTTTGTCATTGTTGTCAAAGGGGGAGTAATAATATGTATGTGTATTTTTGAAAATTTTGTATTTATGCATGCATTAAGGGGGAGTATTGCATTCAAAAGGGGAATATGAGTACATATGTAAATATGTTGTGTATGCACACTTAGCGGTATTGTATTACTCTAAAATTTTCTAAGTGTTGCCATCAATGCCAAAGGGGGAGATTGTTGGCTTGATGATAATTGTAATGTATTCATCAGTTGTTGTCATTGATGAAACACTCTCACACACATATATGATTACATTGACTACTGATATAACTTCAATTGGTTTTTACTACCAACCAGTATGTTCAAGGTCTATCTCTAACCGATACTTTGTGTCAACCGATATGTGCCTAAGAGATAACCTGTGGTAACACTAAGTCGACATCAAAGTGAAGATAAAGTTGAAGGTGAAGATCAAGTGGAAGATTCCTGGACAACAATTCACTAGTTTTATTCCAACTGGTATTGACTGCTCTAACTGGTATCTGATTTTGTGATGAGTTACCAACATCATTTGTTTGGTGGTCATTTTTGTGATGAGTTATGTTTAAATGTCCAGATACACTGCACCTAGGAAATTGTGTTCCTATGGTCGACATAAGGTCTGAATGCCTATTTAAAGACATCTTAGTGAGGCATTTCGCATGAGATGAAAAAGAGAGGACAAATATAGTAGTGGTGATCTATGTGAATACTTTTGCTGAAGAGTGATAGGTGTTTAGACGGAGAGTTGTGTTGAATGTACTTAGAATGATCTGATCAAGAAAGTTTGTGCTACTTAGAATAGATCAAATCTTTCTTGTTGTTTTCTAATCATTACAATAGAACTAAATCCCCTAACTGGGTAAGCTCTAACAAGCTTCATTGTACAAATCCTCTAACAAGGTGATCCATTAGTTTTGATTCTAAAATCCTCCAACAAGGATACTCTTAACAGGGTAGTACTCTTAACAGGGTATAAGCTTCTAATCAAGCTTGGGATCTCTAACAAGATTCACTCCCAGCAGAGCTCTTTGTAAGACCTTAACCAGACAATTTTCTATTATTGCAGATAGTTAACTTGTGAGGTCCATCTCACTATGGTTTTTACCTATTTGGGTTTTCCACATATCATTGTGATTGTTGTTATTGTTTTTGTTAGGTGGATAGACCCTTCTTTATATATTTTCAACTCACCTTTCTTTATCATGGCTTCCTCCATTCTAATTCTATTATCAATCATTTTTCCGAAACTCTAATTTCCTTGCATTTTTAAGTAATAACTCATTTGATCATTTAAGTTGTCTATGAATATGTCCATTTTTTCGTATTTTGACACTATACGAGAATATCGCAAAGCTAACCATCTCCATCGTTGTAAAAATGTCATGAAAGGTTCTCCACTCTTTTGTTTGGCATTACATAGGTCTAGCATTGTTACTTCATGTTGTATGTTTTTTAAGCTAGTCCAGTTAAGCTTTTCGGAAATAATCTCATCAAGTAGGTATCCTTATGTACAAACTCTATACTCACTGTGCAAAATTATCGTATACGATCTTGAGGGTCAGTACTTCCATCATATTTTTCGTATCTACAAGTTTGAAAACCTATAGGAAATGGTATCAATATGTTCAGGTTCCTGTCGAATGGATAAGGACAGATTTCTTGAAGTGAGTATCTTCTAACATTTCCTCTCTTCATATCTTGAATTTGTATTTGCATTGCTTGTAGTTTTTGTGTGAGAGTTGTGATAGGATTATCGACATGATTTGTTTTTGCATGACCATGATTTTGTATTCTAGGAGGATCTGGATCTCTTCTGGGTATGCAAGTTTCTTCATTGGTTCTGGTGTTACTGGGAATTGATGTGTCATTCATGTGGAGACAAAAAATATCTTCGTATTGTTCCTTATTAGGGGGAGAGCCACTTTTCTTTTGTGTCAATTTGTTTACATCAAAATCTTGAGGGAGTGTAGAACCACATTTTGCTAACATTAGGAAATATTTTTCTTTTCCTCCCTCCAATAATTTCTGCATAAATTTGTCAAATTGAGGATCCTTTTTTATATCTCTGATATTTTGTTCTGTTATTTCTCCTTCAACTTGTATTTCATCTTCATGTTCCATGGTTATATGCTCTTCAGTTGTTTCCAATGTTTCGATTTCCATCTCTGTGATCCTTCATCTCTAAGCTCTAGTTAGAATGGGCATACACGTGTATTATTTTGCTAGGATTTGATTGTCCAAAAGGTTGTTTTGATAAGTGATCAATTGTCAAGGTAAATGTGATAGCGCGATATGACACGAAAAGATGGTTCAAGTGTTTAAAGGTTTTCAAGTTTTTTGATCTTCGGTTTTGGAGTGCAATGATGATTTGATAAGAACCAAGTCCAGTAGGAATGATATATCCTATGATGTGGGACAAGATTATCCTGACCAAAAATTTCAGTCTCATGATAAAGGATGATAGATCCTGATGAGAAACTATGTTTTAGTGATCAGTTTATCAAATAGGGTGATAATGCACTTTAAGATGTTTAGATCTTGAACTTGTTGAGGGTGAGAACTTGAAAAACTTGAGGTGTTTATGTTCTAAAGTTTGATTTCAACAAATGATAACTTGACCAAGTGAACCAAGGAGACAATCCAAGCACAAAGTAATAGATAACAGATGTTTATGATTACTGCAAATTGATCAAGCAAAATGACAGACCTCAAAAATTCATGCAAAGTGGCAGCTCTGGACTGATAAAAATAGAAACTCGTATGACAGATTATAGCCCCAAACGACAAGAGATATAAGACCAAACGACAAATCAAAAATTTCATGTAAAAAGATCAGTTTCGTATGACATTTCTTTTTGAACCATACGACAAAAGATTAACCTCATATGATAAATCACCATATAGTACGATAAAGAACCTGACTTGTATGACATATAACAGCGCAGAGAAAAAATATTTGTTTTGCCCAACTTGGATTAGTGAATTTTGATGTTTTGCTTATGTTTTTTGGTTTTATATGTCTTATTTTTTTATTTAGGGATGAATACACAACAAACACATGATGTGATAAATGACTCCAAGCATGCTAAACCCTAAGGAATTTGGCTGAGGAGATAAAACCTTTGCTTGCAAACTTAGGTACACACCCAATAGCTAATCAAAATACAGTCGTTGAGTCTCACGCAATGGATTCTCAATGTTGTATTATCCGACTCCAAACGTTGTACTATCTCTCTTGCACAAAGATTATCACCCTTTTGGAGGTGAATCGGGTAGCTTCTAATTTAATCGGCACTAGTAAGGGATCTTTTCGGTGCGTCGGGGTATAATACTCAATTAAGAGGTCTCCCAGCCTTGAAAACCAAGGTTTGCTATACTCGAAGGTATGGAGGAGAGCTATTCCTGAGCACTGTTGTTGACTTGATTTTCATCAAATAACATTTATTTTATAGTGGGTTGGATTACTTGGCATTAGTCATTCCCACTTAAGTCGTTCCCCTCTCACCGGTTGTAATGGCTTGAAGAGTTATTAACTCCTCGGGAGGGCAGACCTGCTAAAGAAATGCACTAATGAAAGAAAAAGACGAGTCTAGCTTTCTAATCACCAAAGAAAGGTGAGAGCATACTCTCCTATCATCAAAGACACAAAATACATGATTATTCATTCCTTTAGTAAAAGATAAGTGTGCCTAAAAAAATTTTAAGGAATACACAAATTTTTGTTGAATTCTTGTAGGCAACTTGCAAAATAAATCCATTAGTAGTTATTGATGCATTTTGAATTTGGTCTTTGACTAGAGTATCTTCGACAATCATCCTGCAAAAAAGAGTTAGACTGCCAAAAATCTCATAAACAGAATAGAGTTAGTGTTAGTGGTAATCAATTAAAGTATCAAACCCTTACCATGTAGTCAATTTAAAAAACCACAGAAGCAGAGTGTCGTACGACACACCTTACCCACTCGTGCAAGTATCTTTCTGAGACCATACAAGTTAGGATGAGATCTCGTATGAGTCAGGATGAGAGATAGTATGATATTAAAATTTTCCTAAAGGCTTGTATGATACAAGATCTCTTGTCGCTCGAGCTCACAAAGTATGTCGTACTAGGCCAGAAATGAGTTCGTATGAACTTCTGATTCAGACCCAGTAGAGATGAATGTTGCTGAAGCTCAAGAAGCCGAAAATGATGATTATGGCCCCACAGTGGGTGCCAAAATGTCGTGCCTGTGAAGTGTATACCTGTTCATTTAATTAATTATCTTCAGACCATTTTTAGGTGTATACATTTTTCCCCTCTTTGAAGCAAGGTGTGATGATGCATTGATTCAATGAATAATCTCATTTTGATAATGATATTGGTTTGATAGGATGCCCCAGCTCTTGATTGATAGGTTGCAAAAATCAAATCATTTCTAATCAGGATATCAATTTCACAATCATCTAATAACTCCAAAGATCAATTATCTCAATTGATCTCCCGAGGGGGCATCATCGTACCAAAATCTATCAATCAAGAGTTGGGGCATCCTATCGAATAAATATCATCATCAAAATGAGATTATTCTTTGAATCAACACATCATCACATCATCACATCATCACACCTCACTTCAAAGAGGGGCAAAATGTATACACCTAAAAAATGGTCTGAAGATAATTAATTAAATAAGCAATTATTTAATTAATCTCCCTTTCCCAATTTAATTGAATTCACTAAGCAATTTTATTAAATTCCTCCTTTTCATCTACTTATTAATAAATCTAAGGATTTATTTAATAGGTTCATTTCAAATATCCCCTTTTATTAATTAATTCCCCCCATCAAATTCATTTCTTCTAAATCTCCTAATTAATTAAAACAAATCAATCTATGAGTTGTTGAGATTAATTAGCCTTTTCCTATTATTTGAATTTTTAAATTCAAATTCTCCTAACTTCTAACCACCTAGCCTAACCCCTTCTAAACCTAACTCATTCCATCTAACCCCGGGTTTAAGTAACAATCCTATCTTGCACATCCTAACCACCATGTCCCCTTTCCTTAGACACTTTGATTTCTCATGAGAAAAATCCTCTTGACACTTGTCACCATGGAGATGGAAAATGTTCCCTTTCATCCAACCTCTTCTCCTATCAGCCTCCAAATGTTCCCTTTCATCCAACCTCTTCTTCAACCTCATCCAATTTAACCATTGATATCTTCAAACTTAATCTTGATCATTGATTCTTGCCACCTCACCTCTGGACTTGAAAATCCTATAAATAGACCCCATTTTGGAGCAATAATCATCCCATCTCATTTTCATTCAAGCATTGTTACTATAGTCATATAGCTCTTAGCAATATCATTTTAGCATTGTCATCATGTTCAATTTTAGCTTAACTCTAGCTTATTTTCTAGCATAATCATAGAATCATGTAGCTTAATCATTATCATTGCTAGCTTAAATGCATCATTTATCATTTAAATCCTCCATTTAAGTGTAGTCAAGTCACTAGAATTTGCATGACTAGATCTAAGAGCAAAATTCATACTTGCATTTACTAGGAGGGAATAGATCAATTAGCTATGGTTTATCTTTCTTCGCTTTAAATTCATTAACCATGCTTATAATTATCTATTGAGTGTTTTGTGTTGTAGGAATAGGTATACACTTCATAGGTACAACAACCGATTAAGGTCCTAATTCCTAGTTTGTTGTCTTCATTACCAGTAAGGCATTTCTGGTAGACCAAAAAGACTTAGATGATAAAATAAACATGAAAAACATAGTTGGCACATAGTTTGCCATAAATGACAACACAAATAATTGATCAAAGTCATTAATCCAATAATCTCAATCTCTTCATTAGTATATCATTACCAACAGTCCTTTATCGGTTCATCAACATTCTCCATCAGCATCAGTTATGCCAATCATGCCAACAATCTCCCCCTTTGGCATTGATGGCAACACTAACATATTCAACTGTCAACTATAATCTTTTGTGTTCCCTTCACTCATTCTTCTTCTGTGGCACCTCATCTGCCGGTTACACTACTTCACCTACTCTAATTCTTCTCCTCTGGATTATATTACTTCTCCCCCTTTCTCTAATAGTTCTTTTCCCCCTTTCTCTTACACTTCTTCTCCCCCTTTGATAGCAATTCCAAAGGTGCAAATGCATCTTCGGTCTTCATTCATGTTGCTGTTGTCTCCAAAATCTCTGCAAATCCATCTAAGTTGCTCCCCCTACGGAGTAGCCAATATTTCATCAATCCACAGTGAAAAATATTCATTGAGACCACTAGATTGATGCATCTCTTGCATATTAGTTCATCTTATGTAGGGATCTGACCCCTAATTTACCTCTAAGGTACTGAAAGGTTGTCTTTGGAAAAGGTTTAGTGAAAATGTCTACTAACTGCTCTTTGCTTGTCACATATTCCATTCTAACTTTCTTCTCATGTACTCTCTCCCTCAGAAAGTGATATTTCAGTTCTATATGATTTGTCCTTGCACGTAACACAATATTTTTTGAAATATTAATAGCACTAGTATTGTAACAATAAATAATCACTGGTTCAGACATATCTTGCTTGAAACCTTCCAACACATGTCCCATCTAGATTGCATGTGTATAATTCATAGATGCTGCAACATATTTTGCTTCAACTGTTGACTGTGATACACATGTTTTCTTTTTACTTGTCCAAGCAACCAAACTACCTCCAAGAAGAAAATCTCCACCGGTAGTGTTTTTTCAGTCATCAACATTGCCTGCCCAATCTGCATCAGTAAACACTTTCAAAGAAAAGTTATCTTTATAAGGATACCATAAGCTATAATCCATTGTGCCTTTCAGATATCTGAATATCCTTTTCACCACTACCAAGTTAGTCTCATTGGGATCTTTCTAAAATATAGAAACCAATCCAACATTATGTGCAATGTCTAGTTTGCTGTGAACAACATAATGCAACTTACCATTCATGGACTTGTATTCCTTTTCATCTACAAAGGGCGAATCATCTTGTTTATACAATTTACAACTTGTCACTATCGGTGTACCAACTGGTTTCAAATCTTCCATGCCAAAAATTTTCAATACTTCTTTTATTTATTTAGTCTGACAGAGAAATATTCTACCATCCATTTGTTGAACCTGCAACCCAATGAAAAATTTAATCTCACCAATAAGAGAAATTGAAATTCTTTCTCATTTCCTCAGCAAAACCCATACATAGATCATCATCACCACCAAAAATTATATCATCAACAAAAACTTTTGCTATCAACATTCTGTCTCCATCAGTCTTTAAATATATGTTACTATCCTCACTGGTACGCTAGAATCCTATCTTGATCAAATGTGTATGCAATCTTTCAAACCATGCTCTTAGTGCTTGCTTCAAACCATATAGTTCCTTATGTAACCTGCAAACCATATTTTCATCTTCACTTAATGCAAATCCATCTAGTTGTTCTATATATATTTCTATTTCCAGGATACCATTCAGAAAAGATGATTTAGCGTCCATCTAATATACCTTAAATCCTTTAAAAGCAGCAAAGGCAAGCCACATTCTTACACCTTCCAGTCTTGCCACCGGTGCAAAGGTTTCACCATAGTCTCCTCCTTTTTCTTGTGCATAGCCTTTGAAAACAAGTCTTTCTTTATTCCTTACAACCTTGCCATCTTCATTTAACTTGTTTCTAAAAACCCATTTTGTACCTATATCATTCTTGCCTTCTGGTTTGGGAACAAGTGTCCAGGTCTTGTTTTCCTCTATCTTATCCAATTCTTCATTCATAACATTAATCAAGTCATCATCCTTCAATGCCTCTCTTACTATTTCAGGCTTAATAGTAGAAATCAGACAAGAGTTTTCTCTAATTTTCCTTTTAGTTTGTACACCACCATTCTTATCTCCTATAATTTGGTCTTCAGAATGATTTAATCTAACATACCTTGGTATTACTAGTTCTGGTGTTGTTCCTTCTGCTTCATGTTCATCTTCTTCATCGCTTTCTTCATTTATCGGTTGAGCACCTATTTCTGCATTTTTCTTTTCATCATTCTTCTACACTTTGGGTTCTATAAACACAAGGTTTTCTTCATCATTTTCAGGCTCAGGTCTGTTGGACTCATCAGGTTTCTTAGAGAATTCATCAACCTTAACATTTACACTTTCAACTATCTTCTTAGTTCTTTTGTTATAACATTTGAATGCTTTACTCTTGGTAGAGTATCCAAGAAATATACCTTCATCACACTTAGCATCAAATTTTCCAGTAACATCATCTCTCTTAATAAAAAATTCTCCCAAAAATTTTAAAGTAGCAGACACTAGGAATTTTACCATTCCAAAGTTCATAAGGTGTTTTATCATTACCTTTCTTAACAAGTACCTAGTTCAAAGTATAAAGAGTTGTATTAACTGCTTCCCTCCAAAACATATTAGGTATTGCACCTTGTATTAATATTATTCTAGAAGCTTCCATAATTGTCCTATTCCTTCTCTCAGCAATTCCATTTTGTTGTGGAGTTTTGGTTGCTAACATTTGTCTCCTTTTCTAGTCTACTTTCTAGTAGAAATCAACTCTCCTTTTCTTCCAAGGATCCTGCACACTCCACTCCTAAATTTAAGAAGATATCCTTTATCATTTAATTGTCCAACACTCAGTAAGTTATGTTTTAATCTATCTACCCAAAAGACATCATCTGCATTACTCTTTCCATTCAATGAAACAGTTCCTTTGTCTTTAACCATGCAGGGTGAGTTGGTACCAAACCTTACCCCACCACCATCAAATTCTTCAAAGGATAATAACTTGTTTCTATCACCAGTCATCTGGTTTGAGCAACCACTATCTATTATTCATTCATCACTGCTATCCATGTGTGATACCAAAGATTTTTCAGAAGTCAAATCTTCCTTCACAACAATAAAGACAATTTCCTCATTGTCCTCTTCCTTGGATTCCTCATCTGTCACACCTTCATCCACTACAACATAGCAATGTTTCTTTCCGTTTCCTTTAAATTTCCTAAACTTTTCCTTTTCATCACAATTAGGACAATTTGTAGCAATGTGTCCAATCTTATTGCAGGAAAAATACCTCAGAAGAAGTTTACTTGTCGGTTTCTCAAGGAAATCTTTTAGCCAAAAGTGCCTCAAGTTCTATCAGATGATCTTCATCATCACCATCACCTCTGGTACCGCCATGACTAGACCTACAGTCATGATTATGACAAATATCCTTTCCTTTCTTCACAAATGTACCAATTATAGAATCCTTAAAAGAAAATTCAGATGGCTTAGAAACACTATTATCAAAGATGTTTAATTCAAATGCAGTCAATTTACCAATAAGGGAATCAATAGTACTTTATCTTTACAAATAGATCTTGACTCTTATATTATAGATACCCTAATAGGATATTGTGGTAAGAGAGTTCTAAGCATTTCACTAACAACGGTATCTTCTTCAACTTTACCTCCAACACTCTTAATGCCACCTACAACTTCCTTAATCCTTTGTCCATATTGCGCTATATTCTCATCATCAACCATTCTCATATCATCAAATTTACCTCTAAGACTTTCTTCCTTAGCCCTTTGTACATGTTCATCACCTCCATAAATTAAACCTAACTTCTCTCATACTTCAAATGCAATCTCTAATCCATGAACATCTATATAATCAGAGTCAAACAAAGTAATTTCAATTCCTTCAAGTGATTGGATTTTTTCTTGCTACTCCTTAAGCTCATCAGGTGTTAGGGGATTGGTAGTAGGATCCACATACTTATTTGTCACATGATTCCAGAATTGAGAACACATTCCTTTGATATATATCTGCATCTAATCACTACATATCTGGTAGTTGTCCTTGGTAAAATTGGGACCCTCCTTTATCATCCTTCTCAGGATCTTTTCCTCAAGCTGTTAAGCTTCTACACACAGAGGACTTAATGCTCTAATACCAATTATTAATCTGAGAGGATTCAGTTAATACTGAGAAGGGGGGTGAATAAGTATTAACAACAATTTCAAACTTAAACTTAAACTAATAAAACTTCACGAAATCAATCACAAACCAGTAATAAACTATTTACCAGTATCGGTAATCACTGATATCCAACTGTTAAACTATTTTAATCAGAATTTCTCATTAAGTACTCATCAACATGCATAAACTAAAAGTAAATAAAGTCAACATATCAAAAACATTCACCACATGAACACCAGAATATTCACATGGAAACCCAAATAGGGAGAAACCATGGTCGGAATTGGTACCCACAAAAATTGTGCACTCTTTCAGAATGTGCCTTATTAGAAGCCTAGCCCAATTAGGAGCTTACAATGATGCCCTATTAGGAGAAGACCCTGTTAGGAGTCACCTGGTTAAGGGATTTCTATGATGAGACTTGTTAGGAGCTTTTCCCTGTTAGAAGCAACCTTGCAAGAGGATTTGAGACTCAGATGTTGAGCTACCTGGTTAAGGGATTTACAATTTAAGGCATGTTAGAGCCTACCCAGTTAAGGGATTTTGATTGTTAAAACTATTAGGGAACAACAAATTAATGGTTTGGAAATAGAACTAATTGCTTGTTTGCTTAGATCAAATTTATCTCCAATCTACTACACTCTTGCAGATACACCACACTGGTTCGGCTTCACACTCTTCCCTCAATTCACTGACACAACAAACATTAATTATACCGACCTAAATAACCTTTACATCTTAGCCAGTTACAAAACCCTAAGACTTACAACATAGATCATCACATATCTTTACAACTCATTACAAATCATCCAATGGATCATTACAATCAATTGTAAATTAATTACAGTCATTGAATGATCACCGCACCTCAATCTGATACACTTCCAAACCCTTAGCTCATTCTGCTAAGCACTTCGCACATTCCCAAGAAATTCGCTCTTTGATCGCACTAAAACATCATTCAAACACTTCATGCAGTTTCAGCTACATTATCTCCAACTTACAAACATAATGTAATACACTGTCAAACTCAAAATCATTACTGGTTATAAGAATTGAATACTAGTTCTTAAACCCTTCCTAAACCCTACAAATAATACAACAAAAATCATGAACATGATTTTCGGTAATCAAAGTATGATGTGGTTCTAGTCAAAGATACATTACAATGATACAAATACATGTTCCAAACCTCAACACTTGACTCATCACCAATCTCTAGAACCAATCAAAACATTTCCACGTTTACCGTTAAGGTCTTAATTCCCAGTTCACTATCTTCATTACTAGTAAGGCATTTCCGGTAGACCAAAAAGACTTAGATGACAAAATAAACATGAAAAACATAGTTGCAACATAGTTGCAGCATAGTTTGCCATCAATGACAACACAAATAATTGATCAAAGTCATTCAGCCAATAATCTCAATCTCTTCATCACTATATCATTACCAACAGTCCTTTACTGGTTCATCAACATTCTCCATCAGCATCAATTATGACAATCATGCCAACATACGAATATTGTGATTTTATCCTGAAATCCTTTTTTTATTTCATTCCTTCAATTCTTGATTTAGAAACAATATGTTATACTGCATGCCAATGAGTGTTATCAATTTTCATGCATGAAATTGTGAAAACAGTATGGTTTTCCTTTGTACAAAAATAAAAAAACATTAAACCTCTCATATGACATTATTGCAAACATGTATAGTTAAGTTGTGAGTATTTATAGCTTGGTAGCTGAAGTACTTTGTGACTCTAGATAGCAGATCAAGTCGATTTTCATTGGTGCATCACCTATTGGATTAGTATTGCAGTTTGAGAACATCCTTTTATCCCATTTCTCAAGGGGAATCATTAGTTTCTAGGATATATAAAGGGGATCCAACCCATAATCTGGAGGTTCATCTTCATAATGAGCAACCCATAGGCTCAAAGATGTTCCCATTTTTCACAAGATTGTTGAGCATCATTCTTAGCTCTCAGGTGCAAATCCCTATGACAATAATGATTCTAATAAACTAAACATAGTGATGATTTTTTTCAAATGTTGTAGTTACAATCACAATCAGAAGATGGAGCCATCTCCGAGCAATGGAGCTATGAAGTTTGAGAAACAAGACACTCATCCGATCTTCCCATCTTCATCTGTATCTTCTAATATTGACAACATTAATGATATATACATAGGACATATATATCTTGAAGAGTGTCTCAAAAGAGTAAAAGAGCAACCTAAATACTACAAAATGGAGGTGACTATTAATGGCAGCATTCATTTAATCTCATCTTTCCTAACTTCGGTACAAAACCTTGAGTTTGTGTTAGCATTATCTAACAAGTTTGATCTAGTAAGAAGATATGTCAAGGAAATAGAGAGGAAGAAAACTCTCATTAATTTGGATGAGAATTTCTTTGACACCATCTTCAAATGTCCAAACATTCATCAATATGCCAATATTGACATGCACTCAGCACAAGAATACTATGATAACAATTCAGATAAGTTTAGAAGGAATATCAATGATAATTGGTTGAAGAATCCAAGGCCTACTATTGCAAGATGTCCTAAGACTATTCATTAGAGTGACTTCACTGGAAAGGTAAATGATTTGATTACTCTTCTTAGTAGGGTGAAAGGGCTCCTGTTTCAAATACTTCTCATGAATGGATGTATCAATATATCCATATTATCCGTAAAAACAAGAAGAAGTTATTTTAGGGTAAACAAATAAGTGATGCTTTGTGTGATGAACTTACTAAGGTTCCTACTACCTTTGAAGTTCTATATGACTTCATACCTAGTATATGCAACAGTCTCAATGAGGCATTTTTCAAGATTGTCTACTACAGGGAATATGAGTCAAATTCTTGTATACCAATATTATTCTCAAAGACTGGAACGTGGTGAGCCAATATGGGTGTATGTTCCTACAATTTCCTACTTTCACCTATCTTAGAGTAGGATGCTATGATGATGAATCCTTCATGATTCCTAGGTATCCATTAGATAAAATTATACTCATGGATTTGTCTCATCAAAGGGTAATAGTGCATGAACGCTAGTCAGGTTAACACAAGCCTAGGTTCAAATTTTCTCTCACCACTGGGAGATATTCAATCAATTCCATTTACAAAGCCAGGGCCATGGATGAAGAAATGAGAAGGGTTACCATGAATTTATTCAAGGATAGGAAATATTTTGACTACAGAGGTATGAATAACAAGCTAAATAAGAGCTATACTCATGTTCACCATGTAGAGGATATTTGGATTGATTGCAGGACAAAAGAGGATATCAAAAAGCTTGACTATTGTTGCTTTACTGTGCAGAAAATTTAGAATCTAAATCTTGCTGAAATTCTTGTGGATCTTGGGGATGATGGAAATATTATAGATCTAGTGTATGAAAAGAATAATGTTGTGAGTTCACACTTACCCCTCATCCAGTGGTATCAAAAGAAAAACACTTCAATAAGGGATAGATTTCAGAATATTCTTGCCAATACCAATGTTCAGTTAACACGGAAAGGAATTCAATTGAAGCCTTTCTAAATTGGATCAGAGGATGATACTAGAGGACCAATGGGAAATACCTCTAAGTTGAGAACCAAGAATAGATAATATGAAACAACTCCAAAGGCTCCTAAGTTCAAGTTCATTGTTGGAAAAAGTTAAGGATAAGAGTCAAGTGGAATCCTCGACTCAGAATACTTAGACAAGGGAATAAGTTGAAGAAGAGTTGCTCAATGAGGAGCTACAATAGGAAGAAGAGGAAGAGTTAGGGAAATAATAAGAAGAGGAGTATGATGAGGAGGGGTTACCAAAAACTCCCCGTACTTCCTAGTCTAAAGGGACATAAGAAATCATTCCTCCTACATCTCATGATACTCCAGGTACAACTCCTCCTCTACTATCAGCTTCTAATCCTATTCATTTTGGTTCTACCATTTCCTATGCATCTGATGATCTTGGTGTAGTGATTCATACTATCCCTTCCACAACAACCAGTGAGTAGCATTAGATACCCCACATGACAACATTGAAACTGTGTTTCTTCCAAAATTGTCTAAAGTGTCTTCTTCTATGTTAGAAGATTTTGACAAATTCATGTCAAATATTGAGCTTGCACCCAAAGTTTTAGTTATTGAGAATCCACCCACAATTGTAAATTCCACTTCTATTGTGACCACAAATGTAAAAAATCAAGAGCTTTCATTGCAATTATTGGCCACATGAGTAGAAGATGATACACCTTTACCACCTTGGCTAGGATCCAATACCCCCAAGAGAAAGAAGCAGGACATCTCCCTAGATGACTTCGACTTCAGCCAATTAGTTCATGTTGAACCCAAGGTTACAAAGAAGGCTAAAACCTTATCTAGGGTGAAGGTGGATAAATCAACAAACAAGTATGTGGAATTGACAATGCCTCCTCCATAGACAGATAGTGATAAGATTCAACCCACTCATTATGTTATCGACGGGATTAAATTGGGTAAGAAAACTCATGAAGGAACTATAGAAGATGCTCAAATATCTTTTGATAACCTTGTGATTAAGTATAATGAGGAAAATATTAAGAAGGAAAAACTTAGAAACGGGTGGAACAACTCACCAATGTGTTGATTAAGATAACAAAATCCTTAGAGGTAATTGCACCAGTTACTTCATCCATTGATGAACGGGTCATCAAGTAGGCTGAGCAGGTCACTTCATGAGGAAGATCAGTGGGTGAATGGATGGATAGGATATTGATCCAAGGAACACATATTATATGTTCTTCAGTTTAATTAATCAATAATATAGAGGGCATCAAGTCTGAGGTAGATAAAACATTGGATCCACTCTCACAAGAACTAGAAACACAAGAGAAGGACTTTGACTCATGGCTGAATTTATAAGCTTTTCAATTAGATGTTCTAGTTGATAATGGAGTGCTCCCTTCGAGACACATGTACATTGAATAAAGGGAATCATTAGAACATTAGATGAACACTCTAGAAGTACTTATCAAAGATATGTGAAAATCTTGAAAGCAATGTAATGAAAAAAGCAAGGAAATCATTGAAAAGGTATCAACACTTCATTGCACATTTCTTGACAAGAATCAAAAGCTACTTCATGAAGATGTTATTGTCAAATAATTCAACTTGTTGACTGGAGAAGAGGTTGACAAAGAAATTTTCATTGTTTCTTCAATTAATAAGTTAATAGATATTCAAGTTAATTTGGATAACTTGGCTTCCCTTTTGAAAAAGCACAAAATATGTTATGTTGGCCTTGGAGATTCTATCACTCAAGTCAAGGTTGTGACAAGTCATACTCAAGGACCTGATGAAGAACAAATGAAGATTGCCCTGCAAAATTTTGAGGAATTCATGAAGAAAGATCATAATGGAGTGTCTGGTGACACTTGGTAGTTTTTACATTTCTAAAGTTGTAGGTGCATTTTTGCAATTAAAATTCGACTCTTCGAGTGTCATTTTTTGTTTTTGTTTGTGCATCTAGAATATGCACACTTTCTAAGTCAAGTAGAACTCATTTTTGACAGTCACAGTTTGCTAAAAGATTTCCTAGATTAGCCCATTGCCCCTCTCCTATATATATGAGGGTGCTCATTGTAAATATTATCTTTAATCTTATGCAACAAAACTCCGTCGAAGTGAAGAGAAAAGTGAAACTTTTGAGTTCATATTGTTATTTTTCAAATGTAATCAAATAAGAAGACATCTTTGGCATTCAGACTTTGTGTTGAATACATTGTGGTTTATGGTGAGTGTTCTTACATCATTTTTTTTGTAAAATCTTGTTTTGATCAAATAAAAGCATTATGGAGAAATATTATTAAAGAGTAGAACATATTTTGTCTTGTAAACTTTGTGTTACATTTCAACATTTGTGATTAGTACAAAGGATAGCTATTTGAAGAATTTGAGATTTATTTTGTTATTTCAAATAAGAATTGTTAAAATTGTAATTAGATATCAATACGAATGCTTTGTGCTTTATCTTGTTATCTTGAGAAATTAAGCTGTGTTACAAAAGTTATTAGTCAAAGGTTGATAGGATTATAGTGTTCATGAGACTTTGTGCTTAAGTACTATTTTCTCATCCTAGGGAAGCAATAAAAGACTTTGTGCTTTCATGTAAACTTTTGTTTTTGTTATATGTATTGTTCATTAGCATTCTTTGAGTTATTTTATAGTGATTTCGAAGTTGTATTAATCATTACTGCTCCAAATTGTAACTTGTTTTCTGAAAAAAGAGAAAAGAATAACATCTATTCTACAAGATAGAATAAGATGGTGCACTGCCCAAGTTTAGATTAGGATTCATAGTTAGAGTTTTGTTTCAAGTATAGCATAGCAGTAGGAAAAGGGGGGAGTCTTCCCTTACAATTAGGAGAGATTTAATCTTGCATACTATGGTTGAAACCACAATTTTGTGAACTTCCTTAGTTTACCAAATTTTCAACCAACATGCTGTAAGAATAGTAAAATAATAAATAATTAAAAATTATTTAATTATAAGAAGTGGAGGTAAAATTGAATTTTTAAATTTAAATTAGGATAATTTAGTTAGTTTAATTATATAATTAAAATTATTTAATTAATTAAGATGAAAGTTAGTAAAATGTCATTTGCAAGCATTGAGTGTATACATTTGGATAGCACATTTTAAGCATGTGGAGGTTGCCCTATAAATTCTATAGGATTATTGTCTTTTCCCAAAACACTCTAAATGTTTCTTTGAAGTCTATTAAGTATAGTATCTTGGCTACATTTTTACAAGAGAGAGCTCAAGTTGATCATAATAAAATTGAGGTGATGATGTACTTTAAAACTAAATATGTTGAACACTGTGATATTTCTTAAGATAAAAGGTATACTACTACAAACTTGTTTGTGATTGATAGAAATTATATACCTTTTGATAACCACTATAAAAAGAAAATCATTTATTGAAATTGAAATTTAAAATCATTATGTATTCCACTTTAGTTTTGACCATGTCCTAATTTTTATAAACCATTTATTCTTTTGTAATGATTGAGTATATGCATGGGTGTTGTTTTAATATAAGAAGGTCAACCACTAGCCATCACCAATAAGTAGTTGGTAGGATGCAATGTGGTTAAATCCACATATTAAGATGATGGATAATGAGTTTCATACCTCGTGGCTTAAATTTTAAAACTAAAATTGATTATCTCTAGTTCAAATATTTTATTTTAGCAAAGGATGTCCTTCCATAAACAACAAAAGGGGCTGACAAAAAATGAAGTTATGATTATGAGGTCATCTATAAGAGGTTAAAATAAAATGTTTTGTATGATGCATTTACACACAAATATGAAGAGGAAGGTACATTATTTTCTCTTTCAATGTGTTGAAGATTTTAATGCTCGCCAAAATACCCTAGGGAAATAATCTAAAAAACTACTAACAATTTTTTTTTGAAACATCCATTACATTAATCCAACATTAACACATTTGCAAGAACACATGTAACATCAGATAGAACATCATAAATCCATTCTACGCAAGCAGATTAAACCTTCTAACATTAACATATTTCAAATATACTCTTTACAACACATATATTTCCTAGGGTACCTTAACGTCACTACTTAGCAACATTCTATCACAACATCCATTTGTCTAGAAGATCAAATTTCCTATTCCTCTAACCATTTACCTTCATGCATCTACACAATATTAACACATATGTGTTGGCAATTTGGAGAAATTGATTATGTGTTGCATTGATGTTTGTCATTGATGTCAACACTAGTTGTTTTGTTGTCTACCAAATTCTAGTAGAGTGGTTGGTTTATGATGCTGATCTAGATATCTTCTTTGGTATGCTCTGACTTGATGAATTGGTCTAGATTGGTTATTCATGTGTTCCTGATGTGTATCACATTCAGTTGGTTTGGTATTTGATGATCTGCAAGCTATCATTTGTTCTAGTAAGCCTTTTGGTTACCGGTAAGGGTTTTACCAGTAGATCTTTGTTGAAGATCTTTTGCTAAATTCAATAAGTGGTGTTGGTGCGGCATCTAGAAGGTTATCAGGATGTTGATGGTTAAGATGTTCCCATACCAGTTGTTCATGGTGTTTCACTTGGCTTGTGGTGACCTATTTTGGGTCTGGTGTTATTATGCTAGGTTATGGATCAGTTAATGTAACGTGTTGTTTGATGCTCTCGATGTGTCACTGGTTGGATTTATTGTTTGGATTATGTTGTTTCGTTCTTAGGCCAACTTGGTTTAGCATTGGTTTATGGGATTATGTAACGGATTTATTGTATTATCTTTTAGGTGGTCGACCTAATTATTTAGGTCCCGGGTTGGTATAAATATGATGTAATATCTCTTTCAAGATTATGATGGATGGTTATGGGATTATCTGGATGCAAATAATGTTGTAATCATTGGCAGAGGTTTTGGTCGATCATAGGTGATCAAATTGGGTTTGTGTAAGAGGTTTAAGACCTTTGGTATTGAGCTTAACCGGAACTGTACTCAAGCATAGGAGATGCAACACTTGTAGTTCAATCTTCATTCTAGATTGTAGTCTAATGTTATCTATAGTCAGCGAGGCTCCTTTTGTGATGAGTCATGCGCTCTAGGTTGTTGGCCTTCCTACATGTGCAGTCCCCTTATTGTAATATTTATTCATCTGATCAGTCAATAGATATTGTGGGTCTCCAATCCCATCGTGGTTTTTCCTCTTTGAGGTTTTCCACGTATAAATTTGTGGTGTTATGGTGTTTATCTTTGTGGTTGTATTATTTCTTATTGTTATATGCTTTTATGTTTATCGGTTGCTGAGTTATTGTATTAATAAGCTTAAATTTCTCCATTCCTATAGAACACTGATTCACCCCCCCGCCTTCTCAGTGTTCATGTATTCCAACAATTGGGATCAGAGCCTAGTGCCTTGAAGTAAGTCTAACAGCTTGAGGAAGATCCTGAATCTAGAATCCATGGAGATAAGTTTGAGGAAGGAACTTCAAGTAGCTCTTGAAGACTATGATGTTGAAAGATTGAATAACTTGAAGCAACAAGATGAGTTGAGATCTGTGAAGGAATTCATTTTTACTCAACAGGATAGGTTGTCATCTGCTCAAGATAAAAGGAAGGAAGTTTTACATAATCAAGATGATGAAGAAAAGAATGCTTGAAAGGAATAATATCAAAAGTTGAGTTGGGTACTATCATGAAAAATGAAATGAAAGCTATGACTATGAGGATGTCCAAGGAGATTGAAGACCAGAATAAGAATGAAGAAAATCTTTCTATATCTCTGAAAGACAGATATGAGGAATGCATTAGGTTGGTGCATGAGAATGATGTGTTGAGAACTGAGTTGGTGCAATCACAGAACAATGAGTAAGAGTTGGAAAGAATGATGTCAATCCTAAGAAGTGGTGTGAATGTTGCAAATGAATACAAAGATAAGTTCAAGGTCAGTTTCTGCAAGGCTTGATGAATTATTGAAGGATCAAAGAGACACTAGAGACACTAGAGGTCTTCGATATGAGCATGGAGAAAGCTCTGGTACTGCAAATCAAGATAACACATCCAGTCAGAAGGTCAGCTGAGATCAGAGCTCACTGATAAGGCAACCTAATACACATAGATTTAATGGTAGATGCTTTGTTTGCAATAAATTGTCATATAGAAAGACATTGCAGAAATAGAGAAAATCGGGACAATAATGCAGTTCCCGGTCAGTGTTCAAATTATAAAAAGTATGGTCACAAGAAAAAAGATTATAGAATGAATGTGAGATGTCATGTATGTGGAAAGTTTGGATATATGGCTAATCAATGTAGGTCAAGGAATGATCAAGGATATAGTAAAGCAATTCAGAAGAATAATGTTACTTGTTATGCATGCAACAAAGTACGACATATTGCTAAATTTTGCAAAAGAAAGAATGTACCAACAGGAAGTGATAAATATAATGAGAAAGGCAAGAAAATTGGTTAATGGCATTCAGAAGGAGAATGAGAAGAAGTGGGTTTTGAAGTCTGATGATAAACTGACATAATTGGTTGCCCCAGATGATCATCCTACTGAAGCATATTGTCTGGTTACACAACCGACAGAGCAAAATGTTCCTGCACCGGTAGGAAAGTCATCTGGTAACTAAGGCATTTACCTTAGGGGGAGGCAAACAGATGACAAATCTTGCATTACCCCTAGTAAGTGATCTGAAATCCTATTTCAAATTTCAAAGATTTCAACTTGAAGGTTAACCGACAAAGATTTGTTGAATCTTGCATCTTTAATCTTGGATCTAGTTTGATTTACCGGTAAGTCACTTTATGAGTTATGGTTTGGTCATACACCAACAACTAAGTATTTCAGAATCTTTGGTAGTAAATGCTATATCAAAAGAGATGATTCCATTGGAAATTTTGATCCTAGATATGATGAAGGGATATTTCTTGGTTATTTTAATGAAAGCAATGATGCTATAACAAAAGATTGCAGATAATTATCGAGAGCACTAATGTCAAGGTGGATGAGTTGAACAGAAGTCAAATCAGAACTTATGAGAGAGAATTGATAGTGGAAATGATCATAACTAAACCAGTAGCACCTGCACTAGAACAAAATGTTGAACCAGTTACTCTGGAAGTATCAAAAAATTCAATAGTAACTGAAGATCAAAGCAGAGAAACAGAAAGTCATAAGACTCCTAGGTATGTAAGGTTGAATCATCCATAAGATCAAATAATTGGACAAGAAGAAGGTTGGCAGTTGATGAAGTATGCTTAATTTTTTTAATCGTACTGGCATTAGTTATTGAAGCTTGTAAGGATGAATTTTGGATGTAAGCTATGGAAGAGGAATTGGACAACACATGGACTTTGATATTATTGGAACTTGGATTGATTGGTTTGCAATGGATATTCTTAGAAGGAAGGAATTGATTATGTTAAATCCTTACTCCAGTAGCTAGGATTTTCAGATATTTTCAAACATTCTCAGGTATGGTTTTGTTTTATGATGACTTTACACTATGAGCATATTCAAATGTGGATTGGGATAGAGATATAGGTAACCGAATAGGCTCATCCGGTGAAGCTTTCTTTCTTGGAAAGAAACATGTTTCATGGATCAACAAGGAGCAGTCATGTACCTCTTTATCTATTGGAATCTAATAACACTGAGAGGGGGGGTGAATCAGTGTTATACCAGAATTATCAATTTCAGCCTTATTAAAACATACATACACCAATTGGTATATCAGTACATACAGAGTTGAAAGAATTAAAGTAACCCATAAGCCAATCACATAAATGAGAACCATAACACACATAATTATATGTGGAAAACCTCAAAGAGGAAAAACCATAGTGGCATTTGTAACCCACAATATCAATCCACTGGCCATATGAAGAGATTATTAAATATAAGGGGTATGCACTTGCAGGAAGGCTTATAGCCTAGAGCACACTGCTCAATCACAAAAGGAGCCTCACTGACTACATAAAAATTCAGACTACAATCCGAAGAAGTGTTGAACTGCTAAGATAGCATCTTGTATGCTAGAATACAGTTCCGGTTTAAGCTCTATCTATTCTAGTGTGAAACCCTAAACCCTTTACCAAAATAACCCTTACATAAATATCCTCACATACATACTCTCTCTAATATATTTCACATCTCCTTCAATTAAATATCCGTATAATGATCGATGATATATTATTTCAAAATGATCTATCTGAACTTACCTATATACCCTATATAATTTATCATGCGTTATGTCGGCTTACAAAGATATATACAATATCAAATTACATATCGGCTAGATAACATGAATGTATAAATATTAAAAACAATTACCAATGTTAGATCTAAGAGATGTCGGCCTCCAATACCAATAACCATATTCTAAACCATGTCGGCCTGCATTGCCGGTAACCAAAGAAATCCTTTTGTCCTGTCAGTGCCAGTGTCGGTGTCACTGTAGTGTCTGTGAAGTGCCTGCCAGTACATAAATATGTTGAAACGTGGCGACTGATCAGCAAAGTACTGTACACTCAGCACGTATCCTCGCCGAGGTCCGGGGCTGGGCCGGGCCCCGGGCAAGGGTTCGGGGGCGGCAGCCCCCGAGAAAAAAAAATTTGTCATTTTTTTGTTGATGAAAACCGACATTGTAATAAAACCCTAAAAAAGGCCGACTTTGTTTGTTGCCCTAAAAACGCATGTTATAAGCGACTGGGATGCTTAAGGCATTGTAAGGTTGATGTATTGTTTTTGCTGGATAATAAGAAAGATTGGATGGCTGTGTATGGTGGACGTAACCCATTCTGGGTGAACCACGTTAAATCTCTATGTTATCTGTGTCCTGTTTTATTTCTTTATCTTTTGTATTTAAATCTGCATATAATTGTTAGTTCATATTTGCTTCGGATCTGCTCGAAACCCTAACAATTGGTATCAGAGCGAGGTTTTCTGTAAATTGGCAGGACTTTCAGATTTGAGTGGGAGCAATGGAGGATTCCAAATTCAAGGTTGAAAAGTTTAACGGCCAGAATTATCAATTATGGAAAATGCAGATGGAGGATTACCTGTATCAAAAGGATTTGTGGCGGCCATTGGAAGGAAAGGCAAAGAAACCGACCACAATATCAGATGAAGAGTGGGACATTTTAGATAGAAAGGCACTGGGATCCATTCGATTGTGCCTTGCGTCGTCTGTAGCATTCAATATAACAGAAGCAAAAATGACTGTAGATTTGATGGCAACATTGGCTAAGCTGTATGAAAAACCCTCGGCTTCGAATAAGGTATTTCTTATGAAGCGTTTGTTTAATTTGAAAATGAGGGAGGGAGGATCTGTAGCGGAGCACTTAAATGAATTTAATACAATTACCAGTCAATTGTCTTCGGTAAAAATTACCTGTCAATTGTCTTCGGTAAAAATTACCTTTGCAGAAGAAGTTAGGGCTCTCTTGATTTTATGTTCTTTGCCAGAAAGTTGGAATAGCTTGGTTATGGCTGTAAGTAACTCTGTCTCTGGTAAAAATACTTTGGTATTTGATGATATTGTTGGTGTTATCCTAAGCGAGGAAATGCGAAGGAAAAGCACAGGTGAGACTCCAACATCATCGGGTAGTGTTTTGAATGTGGAGAACAGAGGAAGATCAAAGGAAAGAGGAAAAGGCCCTGGGAATGAGAAGTCACGAGGGAAGTCAAAAAAAGGACGCTCTTAATCTAGAGGAAAGAAAGATTGTTGGTACTGCGGAAAGCCTGGTCATCTAAAGAAAGACTATTGGTCTCAGAAAAACAAAGAAGGAGACAAAAATGAAAATGACAGTAAGGAAGCTAATATTGCAAGTAATACTTTACAAGATGCTTTAATCTTATGTTTGGATAATGTTAATAATTCCTGGGTAATAGATTCTGGGGCTTCATTTCATGCTATGCCCCATAGAAAATATTTTCTAGATTATGTTCAAGGTGATTTTGGACAGGTATATTTGGGCGGTGATGAGCCCTGTCAAATTGTTGGAAAAGGAAAGATAAAGATCAAGTTGCAGAATGGTAATGACTGGTTTCTGCAGGAGGTAAGACATGTTCCTAATTTAAGAAGAAATTTAATTTCTGCAGGGCAACTAGGTAGTGAAGGTTGCATAGTTACCTTCTCAGATAGTATGTGGAAGGTCACTAAAGGATCATTAGTAGTAGCTAAAGGTGTGAAGGTAGGCACATTATATCTGTGTATTGGTAACACTTACTCTACCTTAGCTGCTACAGATAAAGTTACTGCAGGGACAACAACAATAAATGTTGCAAGAACAGATTCGATAATGTGGCACCATAGGCTTGGGCACATGAGTGAGAAAGCGATGAAAATCCTTCACTCCAAAAATCTATTGCCAGGACTA
This sequence comes from Cryptomeria japonica, assembly GCF_030272615.1. Classification (NCBI taxonomy): domain Eukaryota; kingdom Viridiplantae; phylum Streptophyta; class Pinopsida; order Cupressales; family Cupressaceae; genus Cryptomeria; species Cryptomeria japonica. Next base: position 450,840,254 of record NC_081406.1, read on the forward strand.
AAGAAGACTGATTTAGAGTTCTGTGAAAACTGTGTTTATGGTAAACAAAAAAGAGTCAGATTTTTCAAGGTTGGGAAAGAGCAAAAGAGTGAGAAGTTAAAGCTTGTACATTTAGATGTATGGGGACCGGCTCAGGTATCATCTCTTGGTGGCTCTTGTTATTATGTTATTTTTATTGATGACTCAACCAGAAAAACATGGGTATATTTCCTAAAACAAAAATCAGATGTTTTTGAAACTTTTAAGAAATGGAAAGCTTTGGTTGAGAATGAGACAGGAAAAAAGTTGAAGTGTCTCAGATTGGATAATGGAGGTGAGTATTGCAGCAACGCATTTGAAGATTACTGTTCCTTAAATGGGATTCGAACGCAGAAGACAATTCCAAGAACTCCACAGGAAAATGGTGTGTCAGAGAGAATGAATAGGACCATCATGGAACGTGCGAGGAGCATGAGATTGCATGCTAGATTGCCCTTACATTTTTGGGCAGATGTTGTACATACTGATGTCTATTTGATAAATAGAGGACCTTCAAACATTTGGATGGTGGTATTCCAGAGGAGGCATGGACTGGTAAAAAGGTAAATTATTCTTTTCTAAAAACTTTTGGTTGTGAAGCTTTTGTCCATGTTGATAAAGAAAACAGAACCAAGCTTGATGCTAAATCTAAAAATGTACCTTCATTGGATATGGGATAGATGAATATGGCTATCGGTTATGGGATTTTGAAAATAAGAAAATAATTAGAAGTAGAGATGTTATATTCAATGAGAAGGTTATGTATAAAGAACAGATGCAGGAAAAGAAGCATGAACAGGACAAACAAGAATATGTGGTGTTGGATGAGATTCCTGAAAATGAAATGCCACAAGTACCTGATGCTCAGCAACAACAGATTGTCCCACAAACTCCTGCAAGTGTTAGACATTCTACGAAGACAAGTAGACCCCCTGAAATATTTTCTCCTTCTTTGTATTCTATTTTATCAACGGATTCTGGTGAACCAGAAGAATATGAAGAAGCAATGCAGGTGGATGCCAAACAACAGTGGCAGCTAGGCATGAAAGAGGAGATAGACTCCTTGATGAAAAATAAGACTTGGGACTTAGTCCCTTTACCTACAGAAAAAAGAGCCTTGCCTAACAAATGGGTTTATCGGCTGAAGGATGAGGAAGGAGGTCAGAAAAGATATAAGGCCAGACTTGTGGTAAAAGGTTTTGCATAGAAAAAGGGTATAGATTATGATGAAATATTTTCTCCAGTTGTAAAAATGACTTCAATTAGAACTGTACTTAGTCTTGTGGCTGCAGATGATTTACATCTTGAACAATTAGATGTCAAAACAGCTTTTCTCCATGGAGATTTGGAGGAGGAAATTTACATGTTGCAACCACAGGGATATGAGGTCAAAGGTAAGGAGAACTTGGTGTGCAGGTTGAAGAAAAGTCTGTATGGCCTAAAGCAAGCACCCCGACAATGGTATTTAAAATTTGATAGTTTCATGGCTGAACACGGTTATCATAGATGTTATTCTGATCATTGTGTATATTTTAAGAGATTTGATAATGGCAGTTATATTATCCTATTGCTTTATGTTGATGACATGCTTGTTGCTGGGTCTAACATGCAACATATAAATGATCTTAAACAGAAATTAGCCATGTCATTTGCTATGAAGGATTTGGGTGCAGCTAAGCAAATTCTCGGTATGAGGATTAGATGGGACAGGAAAAATAAAACCTTGAATTTGTCCCAAAGTGAGTATATAAAGAAGGTGTTGAAAAGATTTAACATGCAGGATGCAAAAGCAGTTAGTACACCTTTGGCTAGTTATTTCAAATTGACTAAGGAGATGTGCCCAAAGGCACAGGAAGAGGTTAATAAAATGTCTAACATCCTGTATTCATCAGCTGTTGGTAGTCTGATGTATGCAATGGTATGCACAAGGCTAGATATTGCACATGCAGTGGGAGTTGTGAGCAGGTTTATGAGTAATCCGGGTATGGAACATTGGAATGCTGTGAAATGGATTCTTCGGTATTTGAAAGGAACTACTACGAAGGCATTATGTTTCAAAGGATCTAATGCTTCTCTAAGTGGATTTGTTGACTCTGATCTGGCGGGTGATATTGATTCACGGAGGAGTACTACAGGGTATGTTTTTACTATAGGGGGAACTGTAGTTAGTTGGATTTCTAGGCTGCAAAAGGTTGTTGCACTTTCAACCACTGAAGCTGAGTATGTTGCTGCTACAGAAGCTAGCAAAGAGATGATTTGGTTGCAATGTTTTCTAAAGGAATTGGGTCAGACACAAGAGGATAGCCCATTGTATACTGATAGCCAGAGTGCCATTCATCTTGCGAAGAACTCTGCTTTTCATTCAAGGACAAAGCACATTCAGCTCAGGTACCACTTCATCTAGACTATTTTGGAGGAGGGTCAGTTACGGCTTGAGAAGATTCACACAAGAGAGAATCCTGCTGATATGTTCACAAAGGCAGTTCCCCAGGAGAAGCTGATTTCTTCATCAGTTTCTGTTGGTCTTCTTGATTGATAATTGTGGAATTTATACCAGTCAAGTCCTAGTGTTTTATCCAGCGGATGTTGCATGTACAGTGGTGTTGTGTAGTATCAGTCTCCAAGTGGGAGATTGTTCGGTGTGGAGCCTGATCAGTCTCCAAGTGGGAGATTGTTGAAATGTGGTGACTGATCAGCAAAGTACTGTACACTCAGCACGTATCTTCTTATAATTTTTTTTGCCATTTTTTTGTTGATGAAAACCGACATTGTAATAAAACCCTAAAAAAGGCCGACTTTGTTTGTTGCCCTAAAAATGCATGTTATAGGCGGCTGGGATGCTTAAGGCATTGTAAGGTTGATGTACTATTTTTGCTGGATAATAAGAAAGATTGGATGGCTGTGTATGGTGGACGTAAGCCATTCTGGGTGAACCACGTTAAATCTCTGTATTATCTGTGTCTTGTTTTATTTCTTTATCTTTTGTATTTAAATCTGCATATAATTGTTAGTTCATATTTGCTTCGGATCTGCTAGAAACCCTAACAGAATAAACCAAAACATGAAGCCAGAATACAATACCATGTTGCCATCAATGACAACATAGTAAAACCAACCAATTGAGTGTCAATTGCCAACAATCTCCCCCTTTGACATTGATGGCAACACTCATGTGAAAAATGGTCAAGGTTTGATATGTCGATTCCATCCCGCCTCCTCCCCTTGAGCTGAATATTCATTAATCCAAAGTACTCCATATCACCATATCTCCATAACTCCATAACTCCCCCTAATGTATATAACTTATTCTATTCTTTTTTAACATCTATATCACTCCCCCTTTTACATCAATGCCATCAAAAATTCTAAAAAGAATGTCAAAGATCCAAAAAAAAATGTACAATGAATATCCCAAAAATATCTTACCGGAGCTTAACGAATTTCAAAATTTCCGGATAAGCCTTCTCCAATAGCTCAAGATAAGTATCCCAACTAGTTTTAAATGTGCCAAAAATAGATACAAGTCCACTTAATATATGTACAAATGACTCTTTCTCATTTAGCTCTGTCGATGTGGGCTTTCACACCATATCCATACATTCTTTATTATGTACACTGAGTGAATCCAACCAGGGACTCACCAAGCCTCTCAAACTTCTATCTCTTCTTATAATTTTGTCTCTTTCCTTCTCAAGAATAGAAATTTGGGCTTCCAAAATCAAAATTTGACCATCAATGGATGTAGTCAATGAAATCAATCCATCAAAAGAATTAGCTATATTTGCAATTTTCTCCTAAAGTTCTTTTATCTTATTATCCACATTAGCTGTAAGTATATCAGTGTTACAACATACCCTATAAATATTTGTACATTTCTTCAAAGAATTTTCTATCAGTTTCAGCTTCTCATCAATCTTTTTTTTCTTAGATTCAATCACCTGATCAAATGTAGCTCTCTTAGCCGTGAACCTCTCTAGTGCTTGTTGGTTTGAAATTTGTTGTAAGGATTGAAAATTCTTTGAAATATACTCATTAATTATTTTAAGCTTGCCGGATGGGCTTGCTTCATTTTCAATCTTGCACTTTGGGACTAGTCTATGTAAGACAATGATTGACTGATCAATAATCCCTTTATCTATAGATCCCTCCTTCATTAGTTTTTGTATTTCCATCATCATGAGTTCAATAGGACTCATCTTTGTTATGTTTTTCTTTTCAACCTATGAAGTGTCAATTGACAACAATGATGGACCAACTACCGGTTCTTTGTCGGTTCCCACTTTCTTCTCCTTTGATGATTTAGCCTTTATAACCTCCTCACTTGCACTAGTGGCTTCGCCACTTGGTGCAGTTTGTGTAACTATCTGTTCCTTTGAAGGAACTGTAACCTCAACCTGTACATTTGTATCCAAAGGCTTGTTATCCTTAATATTAGTATCCTATACATCATCAACTTTTTCACTTTCTGTGTTAACCGATATCTCAATATTTGTCTGTACATTTGTGTCTACTGGGGGCTGGATTTCCACTATCTTAATGTTTTTCAAAATTGACGGTGAAGTACTCATAATCCCCTTTTCTTTTCCTTCAATCGGGGTGTCTATAGTGTCTATCTTGGATTTTGGTGAAGTAAAGAATCCTCTTTTCTCTCCAAATAACTTAACCCATGCTTTTTGAGTTTCTTTTATTATTTCATTTACCCTTTCTGGCATCAGACTGGTTATTCCATGTTTTCTATTAAAAAATATATATCTAGCACCTTAAGTGTCCTTTCCATTTCCTCTAGAGCAATAGTAACACAAACAGATAATAGTTCTTGAATTTTAATATGCTTGTCTTCTTGTGTAGCTGATAGTCTTCTAGCATCTAACATATTATACAATTATGTCAGTATTTGATTTTCTATTTCTATTAAGGATTTCTTATAAATATCCAAGTATAATAAGATTGCTTCCTCTACCCATCTTTGTTCATCATCCTCTAAATGATCATAGTAAATTGTACATTCTTTAACATGCTATCCTTAGTGATTTCATCTAGTAACTCTGCACAAGTTTTAGGTGGAATGGTATTCACATTCCCAGATTGAATAGATGTATCAGTGTCATTATTCTTCTTCCTCTTTGAGGTACTGGATGCAGCTGAAGTAATTACTTTTGGTGCTTTCTTCTATATCGGTATTTTGAATGTAATCTTCCTAACCGGTTTCTTTTTATCTTCTACCTTTGTTTCCTCTATTTTCTTCCTTACAACCCTCTTGAATACTAATGGTGTGTCATCCTCAAATTCAGACTCTGCTATAACAAGCTCAATGTGTACTTCTGAATTCTTCCTCTTCTTGCCTCTCTCTAGGACAACATCAATTAATGCCTTAATTTCCTATGAGACCTTCTCAATAAATTTACTTGTTTTTCATTTTTGCTTCTCTCTCTTCTTCCGGTTGAACTTTGTTTCAACCTCATGTGTTTTTTGTTGTGCAGTATCACATGGCTTCTCTGTCTCATCAATAGGTGCATCAATCATATTTTTTTCATAAGCATCAAGAATCTGTGCATCCACTTCATAGCCCATTTCCTCAATCCAAATCTTTCGGGGCTTAACCACTTCCATAAGTGTTTCATCCTTCTTCACCATGAAGCATATTTTAGTTGAATATTTTTCTACAATATGCTTAGGATCCCTTACCCTAAAATTCATAGGTTTCTAGAATACTTTGAAATATCCCCATACCTTATCATCTCTCTGATTTCCTAAAGCAGCAATTGACTGTTTCAATTATCTCCCTCCCAGGATATCAAATGCCCATTTCCTTTTACCAAAACTGGGTGTATCATTCATGAAAAATAACATTAAGTAGACTATTAAGTTTCCATATCAGAAGGTTCCCTTCTTTTCTCCCTTAATCTTTCCTAGGTTTATTAACAACTCATATAACATCAAACTGCATAGATCCAATTTCAAATTTTCTCTCATCATTTTGTATGCAGCTAAAATGTAGGAACTGGAAACAGAATTCAGTCAGTTTGACTGAGTTACCTTATACCCTGTTGTCTTCAAAATCTGACTCACTTCAACATCCTTATAATAAAATGATTAAACTCTATGCAAGAAGAATGTTAAGGGGAAGGAATTATTAGGACAACATATGACAAGGTTTGATTTAACCTTCTACACTTCAGGCTTACTCATAGTCCAGGCGGGTATACCTTTGTGAACTGGATTCACACTTTCAAAAGATAAATCCACAGCAAACCAATCCAGAAAATCAGTGGATCTATTCACCTTGAAACTAACTGAAACAAAGGAATGAAAGTTATACTCATATTCAATATTGTGACCAACAAAACATGTAATAGACAACTTCAATCAATACCAGTGCCTTATCCAAGGTCACAGGGTCATCTAAATTCAGACAATACTCCCCAAACAAAATATCTTTACACGTCCCATTGGTTCAGCTTCTGTTAATCCTTATATGTGCCTAACACTTATAAGAATTTATGCATATCAAATTAAACTATGATCATCAAGATTCAAAGTTACCTACAAAGAATTTACTGGTAGGAGTGATCCCCGCATCTTTAATTTCCCTCCTAAAGAGAAAAGCTAGCAAACACATCTACTAAAAATTGTCTTGCAACCCCATTCAAACAAAATAACCCTGGATTATTCAGAATGAAAATAGTAAACAAATTACAAACACACTTGAAGACAACACAAAGTTTACTCAAAAGCCAATGGTCTGTATATTGATATATTCTTCAAGAAAGTACTACAAAAACTTTGGAATTTTCTCCATTACACTTAGAAAAGCTCAAATATGAATTTCTGCAGCATTTTCTTACAATTCTTTTGTGATCTCTTTTCTCCCTAGTCCTGGTATCCATTTATAACAATATGGATGCACAAAGCTTTGGACTTTCTGAGGAGAGTTTGTTACAATCATTTCTTTCCAAAAAAGAAGTTACAAAGCCTTTTACAAAAACAGTTACAAGTTCTTTTCGGCCTCTGCAGCTTCTTCAATAGGTTGTTCGGTTGCAACCTCTTCTACCTTTTCAGGGGCGCGCTCTAACTTTTCTGGATCATGGGTGGCATATTTTGTTGTCCACTCATCATACACATCATTGGTTGGCCACGAGAAATTAATCACTCCATAATGTGACTTAATTTTCTCTATCTCCTATATTGTCACAACAAAGAAGGAAGCATCATCTAGATCAATAATTCCTTTAATTCTTGCTGACAGTTTGGCTTCTACCTCCTTAAGCCACATTTGTTTGTCCTTCAGTTGATCTGGGCTAACAAAAACTCCTAAGAGCAACTCAAAAACCTGACCAACATATTCCTTTTTGCACAAGTTAACTTTCCTATCAACATTATCCACCACTGCTGCTAATTGTACTAAATCTTTAGTGATGTCACAAGTGGATTTAATGGTAGGATTGGCCCCTGCTTCATCATAAGATGCACACATTAACTCTAAATATTGCTCTCTAGGCCTCCACTTGTCAAAAATAGGTGTCAAAATGGCCTTATCTCCCCTAAGCTCATTCCATATATCCAAAATTTTACCTACATTATTGTATAGCAATGAGGCATTCACGGTACCTGCAAAACTAGTGACAATGGCCTTTACTCTATCCTCATACTTCTTTGCATATAGGGCTTGAGCTTGTTTTAAATTCTCTAACTCTTGAGGAGTAATCTAAATTATTTGGGAGCTAGAAGGTGCTGGAGACGGTGGGAACTCAATGATAGGGCTGGTAGGTGGAGGTCTGGCAGGAGAAGAGGAGATCATTAGTGTTGAGGATTCACCTTGATGATACTGTCCTACTAGTTGCTTCTGCAATTTAGCAATGATGATATCTCTGTTCCTTACCTCTTCTTGGGCATTAGTGTAGGCTTTTAAAACTGTCTCTAGTTTAACCTAGAGATCTGCCTTTTCCTTAGCCTCCCTTTCCGCTACTGCAACACTAAATTTTGCAGTTTCTAGTACAGTGCCAGCGGCTTCCACTACCCCAATTGTTTGCACTCTCTTCACCATCATTCCTCCAAGATAACCTGACCATGAGGTGTCCTTCTTCTTCTTATTTTCATCTCTTTTTAGAGACCACATGACTAATGCAGCATTGTCTTTACTGAAAGTAACTCCCTCCATAGGTTTTGTCTCCTTTCTTATTGCTTCCAAGACTAAAGCATCTGCTATGTCCCAGTTAGGGAGAATGAGTACCCGAGCCTGAGCCACCATGTCTCTTCCTTGCTGAGGAGTGATGGTCTTAAATTCTTCAACCATTTCTTGCTTTATTTCTTCCTCAACTATAGCTGGGTCTTTATGAGGCTGCTCACCCTTTCTTTTCTTGCACCTTACATTGTATTTGTCAATGCTCTACTTCCACACAAATTGCATGAATGCTTCTGATGTAATGAACTTGTCATCAGCCAAGAAATCTTCACTGGCTCGCTTGATCTCAGGATCCCATTCTTGGCCTTTGAATTCACTGATGGTGATATTCATTTTAGCAGCTAAGGGTTCTTCTGGCATTCCTTCCTCTACTTCATCATAAGTGTAGGCAATGTCTCCTAAACTGCCTAATTGCAATAGTTGCTTAGTTGCTGCCTGTTCATCTCCTATATGGATAGGTGATTGAGATGGGGAGTACAAAGGTTCTTCAGGTTGTACCTCTTTTCCCACTCTTTGTTTCTTTGGGCTACTAGGGATGTCGATGACATCATGTATCTTCCTCTTTCCTTTAGAGGTAGAGGGCTCCCCTGAAGTGGGCATAAGCACACTGTAACTAGATTTCTTGTGCAGCATATAATCACTGGGAGGGATTGTTCTAGCAGATGCAGACCTACTCAAAATCAGTCTTGCTTTCTCAGGGTTGTTCTTGATTACAACCTCCCTCTTTTCTTTTAGTGTTTGCATCACCTCCTCAAAACTAAGAATCAAAAACTTCATCTTCTCTGCAAAGGGGTGAAAGCTAGACAAAGGGTCATAGCTTATGTCAAAATGGTGCACCAAGTCAGAGGCCTTTTTATAAGCCACCCACTTTTCCTTTCTCAACTCTTGTTAATTTAAATCAAACTCATTTCTAATGAGGTCTTCAAGAAACTAAAATTGGTGGGGTTTAGCCTTGCATATTGCCCTCTTCCTAAACATTCCATTGAAAAAGTCTTCAGGGTTAACACATCGGGAGACTGCAGTTGATAAATGATATGGCTGAAGGAAAGCTTCAAAACATTTCCAACCACCTTTAGTTATCACAAAATGGTGTGCCACGGTAATTGTACGGAAAATGGTCCCCTTACCTCTACCTATCAATTCTGCCTCCTGCACAGCACCAATCTACCTAAGAATCTCTGCAATTCCCACTTTAAGGGGGACCTGATAAGGTAACAAAAATGGGGTACCTATGAAACCATATATTTTGAAAACTATGGAAACAGGGTATAAGTAGATATCCCCCCAATTGTGGACAATTTTATGTCCTCTGCAAATTCTTGTGGCCTAATGAATTCCAAAAGCACCTTAGGAATTCTTGGATTCTCCGAATAGATAAGGGTCCTAATTTTTGATGCAAAACATTTGTCAAACCTTAGAAAACTTGCATCTTCTCTGTCCCATGACAGCACTGTGCTCCATAATTGCATTGGCATCTTTTCTCCATCCTTCTCTTTCACAAGATCCATCCCACTTGCAAAATAATCACCACCCTTGAACAAAAACAAATGCATAAGAAGGGAATACCACCCGAAAGGCCTATCTACTTTCCCATTCTTGATCCCTATCAATCCATTATGGATAGCATCAATTATAAAAGAAGCATAATCAAAAGTTATTGCCACAGAAGGATTCAAAATCTGAGCAACCATCAGCATGTAGTGAGTAGGCATACTTGCCTCAGCATCCTCCCCTAGGATTTGGTAGAGTGACCAGTATAATCCTTTAGCCCTAAGGGTAAACAAATTTAGAGAAAAAGACTCTTTAGTGTTAGGTCCTACAACTGTCAACCCGCCTATCTTCACAAAGAATTCTTTGAGAGGCCCATTCCTAAGGTGCTTCCTTTGCACACTATACACCTGAGCTAATGATTTAAAATCAATAGGCTCCAGAAAATTAGTGTATTCACTTAACCCAAAGGCCTTCCTGAATTCCTCATCATTAATCTCAATGAGGGTCTTCCCGCTGATATCCTTAACACTTCTTGAAATTGGGTCATAATTATGTGCAATCTGGGTCAAAAGATCTACATCAAAGAAAACCCCAGGGACCACCAACTTTCCAACATCCAACTCCCATATACTATTCTGAGGGGCTGGAGAATTTCTCATGCTGAATCCAACCTTGAATAATCCCAACCCAGACATCCCTATTTGAGGGTCTCTTAACCAATTACCCTTATCATATAAACCTTCTCCTATTTTCAAGCGAGGAGCTCTCGGCACCAATTCTTTCATTTTGGAAGCCACATTAGTTGACAACGTCAACTGTTCAAGGAAATCATCACAAATGGCCCTCTCTTGGTAATTGACCTTCCCTGAGAATTCCTTCTTAGGTGCCATCTCTTAAAACTAAGCAAGCAATCTAACAATCACCCTCAATTGTTCTACGACAAATCAAAACCTCAATTTAAAGAACACACAGTTAAAATGATGGTCAGACAAGAGTATAGAAAAACTTGCTTTTACTCGAAGGAATTAGCTCTGCAACTGAAGAAATCTGCTCTACAACTGAAGAAAAACTGCTCTTTAACTGCTTCTTTGCAAATACTCTTTAGAATGATACCTTGGTTTAATTGATACAAGATCATATATGGCAGCTGGGCTCTTAACTGCGATATTGACTCCACATGCTTCGGCCATCCCTTCAGAATTGAATTCATGAAAGTGTATGTGGGAAAAGTGGGCAAATAAAACTTAAAACGTGAAAATTACAAGAAATACCAATCCACACACACACACAGGACTTCTTGATGCAAGCTATGGAGTAACGTGGTGTTACTCAGCTTCCCAAGGAGGGTCCCATGGTTCTCTATCTCACAATGTCCCTCAAACCAATGTTTTGCTCTCAGATTACTGAGCAAAATGGTTTAGGGATGGCAAATATGAGAACGAGAGAGATTTTAATTGATTTTAGTATGAGATGTGTTATAAGCTAGATGAGATGCTAGAAATGCAACAAACTAAATGGTAAGATGACGAGGTTAGTATGAATACTATCCTAGCATACTATATTTAATCTATAATTGAACTAAAATGATAATGAACTTATTCTAAACATGCATATTCATGATTTAAAAGAGGCTAAATGAGGAGCATATATAAAATGAAAGCTTGAAACAATTTGAGCATAAGTGTGATGCTTCAAATTTGAAAGATGATTGTTAAGAATGGAGGAATGAGGGCTCTATTTATAGCACAAACAGGGCAATGGATGGTCAGGATTGAAAGTTGGGGATCCATGTGCACAATTTGTACCAATGAAATGGTGACAAGTGTCAACATAGGATTGGGTTGAGAGAAGAGGTTGGAGGCATTAAAGGCCTGAGAATACCTCATGGTTATCTAAAGGCTAAGGGTCAAGTCTAAGTTAGGTTTACCTAATGAATTAGGATCTAATCTAAAAATAAACCTTTGTGCAAATGATTAAGAGATAATCATGGTCAAAGTATTAATGACCTGATGAGACCCTTGGGTTGGGTAGAGGTTGAGTCAAAACAAATGTTTTAACCATTAATGGTTATTGGAGACTTTGGGGATTAAGTGGTTGAAGGTTGGAAGCCTTCAATGGTTTTCAAAGACTTTGGGGGTTTTGGTGGTTGAAGGTTGAAAACCTTCAATGGTTATCCAAGACTTTGGGCCATTTGAGAAGTGACCTCCCTTTGCTTAGGGATGTGACAAAGTTTAGTGGAGGGTTAGGTTAATTAGAAGCAATTAGAAGATTCTAGAAGGGATTAGAAAGGGGTTTGGGATTTTGCAAGTGGATGGAGGGATAATAGGATTTAATTGAATTATTTGATTTTCATTCAATTTGGTTGTAATTAAATAAATTTGATTTATTCAATTTAGGATAACTATTTAATTAAATTTGAATTTAATTAAAAGTGGCTAGGGGGATTTAATTGAATAAAATGATTTATTCATTAAATGGGTAGTGAATTTTATTTAGATAAATCGAGCAATTTACTTAATAAAATAGAAGAATGTGAATAATTTAATTAAACTGGATTTAATTAAATAGAAAAATGAACATAAAATATTCATTTAGGAATGTGGTCATTTTTATACGTCTACATTTTGCCCCTCTTTGAAGTGACGTGTGTGCACATGTTATTTCAAAGAAAAATGATTGTTTTTGTGTTTTTATGATCAAATGCAATTTTTGTGTCGCTCTTTTGATTTGCCAGTCGTGCCCCAGATTTGATGTGATGCCCCAGATTTGATATTTGATGTGTGATGCCCCAGATTCGATATTTGTATCGTGCTGTCATGATTTTATGTAGTTGTCCAATATGAGTGTCGGTATAACTTGTTTTGATTTGCGAATTTCCAAGTTATGTATAGATATCAGTCTGTTGTACTGATCAGAATATGATTTATTTGTGTGGTCTATTTTCAAGTTCAATGTGTGTGAAGCCTGAGTTGTATTACAAGCCGATATGGGTTGGAAACTTGAGTTGTTTTACAAGCTGATATGGGTAGGAAACTTGAGTTGTTTTACAAGTTTATGTGATTTTGGTACTTGAGTTGTTTTACAAGTTTTGATATGGTTTTTGAAAACTTGAGTTGTGTTACAAGTTGATATGAAATGATAGGTTTTTGAACTTGATGTAGATGAGCAAATTGTTTCATGTTGTTGATGTAAGTTTGATTTTGATATCTTTGTTTTGATGTGGAAACTAATATTGGATTTGTTTTGAGATTTGATATGATAATGCCCCCTCGGGAGATCGTTTGTGCACACAAAGCATGAATGATCTCTCGAAAGAAGAAGAATGTTGTTTGAAAGATGGAAGAGTAGATAGTGATGGCATGCATAGGTTTGATAAGATTGATTAGATTGATTGGAATGAGAGCAAGTCTTGTTTCAGGTATGACACCTCCTGTATAAGACATGGATGATCGAGCATCTGGTTTCAAGAATGATATCGCCTGTATAAGATATGGATGATTGAGCGTCTGGTTTCAGGAACGATATATCCTGTATAAGAGCTGATCAAAACATCTGGTTTCAGGAATGATATATCCTGTATAAGAGCTGATAGAAGATAGTTTGGAAGAATGATGAAGATAGTTTAAAAGAATGATAGAAGATAGGCTGGAAGAATGATAGAAGATAGGCTGGAAGAATGATAGAAGATATGAAAGTGAAGAAAGATTCCATGATGATGTGATAGATATGCATGCGAGGGATGCAATGATGAATGATGAATGATATTTTGAAAATGAGATGTATGATATGATATGCAACTAATTGTAAAATGATATGCAACTTAATTGTAAAATGATGTGCAACTAATTGTAAAATGATATGCAACTAATTGTTTTTGGAGCATCCCTCATTCTGTATTTGCCATCCGATAAAACCATATTTTTGCTTTCTTTGTAAATATCATCATTGAGCATTTATTGATTTTTGGATATGTTGAAAATTTATACAAGCATAATGGTATAATTGAACCATAATGACCTGAGAAAAATTTACATGATGTTTGATTTTGCAAGATAGCACAAGCGTCAAGGTATAATTGAACCAGGACGACCTGAGTGCATATTGCATAAACATACAAGAGTTAACCTTTGTCCCATACAAATTCGAAATGTCCTTAGTGATATGCCACCTGGTTTCTTCATAGGACAAATTTGCATGATAAAAGACTTCACTCATAGATAGAAGACAAATAAAACATCACATTCCTTCCTTGCTTCTCTAGTCGTAAGACATCCTGGAGGTGCTCAGGAGATATGATAAGCAAAAATTAATAACCATAAGTAAGCATGCATGCTATTGGAAATGTATTCTTGTCAATTAAAACATCTTGCAAAATAGATCTTTGTTCAGTTGAAATCAGTTCAAGTTCGTGATGTTTAGCCTTCTTGCATTGTCGATTGTCATTTGTTGGTTGTTTTGATCCTTGTTGTCTTGCTATGTTTTTGGTTTGATGTTGAAAATATTGAAGGTGAAATGCCCCAAGCAAGGTCAGGATCTTGCCCCTTGTTGTTGATACTACTTTGATATGGATATGTATATTGATCACCAAGCCATGGTGGGATATTATTTGGATAATCGTTTTAGATAAACAAAGGACAGTGACTACACTAAGTATGTCCAAGATTGATAAGCATTTGTGAATTTTTGGTGATGTCTCAGATGGGTGGATATGATATGTGCAATATGATCTGTGAAACATGTATTTCCATCAATTGATAAAGATAAGGCTAACTAGAATAAAATCCAGCAGTCATACTGATTGATGTCATTGTTATGATTTGGTTGATGATTGATGTATAAAAACTTATTTCTCTCGATGAATTTGGAAAAACTAGGTTGTTGTTTCTTCAACATGATGTTACGATAAAGGTTCTTTCTTCTCAGAATAAGGGGATTAGTCATGCATGAGTGATCAATGGATTCCTTTGATTGGTTTGGATTCAATTGATTCTTGTTTTTGAAAATTTCAAATCTTACTTTATCAGAGTGAAGGTTTAGCTGTCCCTTCACGACAAAGCGTGTCAAATGATATGGATAAAAGCTTCCCGATCTGGAAACTGGATTTGACAATTTGAAAGTTTTAAACAAGTGTTTTTGAGATAAAAATCCGTAAGATGGTAAAGGATTCTGTTGATACTGATGATGAGATTTTTCCGGATTATGATAGGAGAGACGTCTTTTATCGTGCGATTCGTTTAGGATTCTGACAACTTTTGTTTTAGCACAAATTTAGCTTGAGAAAAGTTTTTAATGGTTTGTTTGTCACTCTGCTTTGATGAGAAATGATGTTTGATGGATGGATTGATTATCAAGACTTGATGATTGACAGAAATGTCTAGTTTCAAAGAGTGAGTACCCCGTATAAGACCGATCTGTCTAGTTTCGAGTGTACCTATCCCTGTATAAGACATGTTTGATGTTGATGTTGATTTCGAGTAATGAATTGATTAACAAGACATGTGATAAGTTTCATTGCAGACTTTGAGAGTTTTCCTGTTGTTGATCTGATTTGATGGATGGTCCATGTGTTCATGCTTTGATTTTTTTTGTTTTGATTTTTTTTATTTTTAGTTTTTGGATATTTTGATTTTTTTGAGTTTTTAGATATTTTGATTTTTTTGAGTTTTTGGATATTTTGATTTTTTTGAGTTTTTTGGATATTTTGATTTTTTTGATTTTTTTTTTTTTTTTTTGGATATTTTGATTTTTTTGGTTTTTTGGATTAGAAGAAAGATGTATTTGGTTGCCCCAATGTATATCAAGACAAGGAATGGATGAATGGATGACTGAACCATTGAGGTGGAAATAGATTTGTTGTCCATAGTTTTGATCAAGATCAAGGATGAAAAAGGGGATATGGATAGAGATAGGATATAGATAGCACTGGATGATGGAAGAAATGAATAGATAGGATAGATAGATATGGATTAGAGTGAAGCAAGATTGTAGAAAGAATTGGAGGATAGAAGAAATGAATATATAGGATAAGGGATATGGATTAGAGGATTTGGGAGATATGGTAGGAAGAATAGAGTAGATGAACTTTGCCCCCAAGCATAGAGGTTTCCATTTGCAAAAAGGTGATATGTAAGATTGTCATAGTATTTAGCATCATCTGATTAAGTGTTCTCGAACTTTTCAAAGATAGAGACCCAACCCACACTTAGAACCTCTGGAAAATTCAACTGAACATTTCTAGCAACTAGGAAGTAGACTCAAAAGGGAAGAAGAATCTCAAACTGGATCAAGGTACTTAGTCTTTGATTAGCCATGTGTGTGCAAGTGGGTTCATTCTGGCTCATATGATCATTGTAATCTTCAGAATCCAACATGGCTAGCTACATGAGTCACCTTGACTTCAAAAGCATCCTGGATAGAGCCTCGCTGCCAGCGAGCGTCCATAGCCCCGACGAGGTTATCGCTGTAATCTCACAAATTTTGCTCCATTGCCAGCCAGGCATCCATAGCCCCGATGGAGTTACTTGCATGTTCCCATAGCCAATCATTTTGATATTGCATTTCATTGCATTTTGCTTTCCTTGATATTCATTTTCTTGCTCATGCTTTTGATATATTTTTTTTTTTTTTCTTCTCTTTTTTTCTTGTTTCTTGCATTGGCTTGTAAGTGATGAAACTTACATGGGTCTGATAATTACAGTGGTGCTGAAGCGAGATTTTAGATTTTTCATTAGCCATGTCTTCAATTTAAGAGATCACAATGATTTTTAGAGCAATCGATTAAGTGTATGAGATATAGTAATCAAAAGATGTCGGTACCAAGATACGATAAGTGGTTCTTTTCTGGATTGAGTGTGTATCCCAACCAAAAGAAAATGTTAAAGAGGAACAACCTCAGATTCTGAAGCATTTCATGAATAGATATCTAGGAAAAGGACTGAACATGAGATTCGAGCATGGGCAAGTATGTGACAAAATGACACAAATGCCTATTTCACAGATGAAGGATGTATGCAAAGGATTGAATGAAAGGGATGGAAGGATAGAAAAGAGGTGTTGGATAATAGATAGAATGTTTGAAGATTTGTGCAAGGATAGATAGAAATGTTTTCAGGATGAGTGTTGGTACTTGAGAAGTGATGAAGAGATGGAGGAAAATTGAATTTTGGGACAGAAGGACCCAAAATAGATAGAGGAAATGATAGAAGAAGTTTTGGAAAGATGTTTAGATAGAGGGTTGAAAGAATTTCAAAGATGTGCTCCTCATTGATCTTTCTTATGGATCATTTGAGGTGATGGATTGGTGGATGGAGGGAAGTAAGGACCCAAGATGGATGGAAGGGATGGAGAATTCGATTGTGGAATGAAAGGACCTAAGATAGATTTAGAGGATGAAGAGATTCCTTGATCTTGATCTTGACTTGGAGTAGGATCATTTGAGTTTGTGCTTTTCTCTTGATTTTGAATTAGAATAGTGGAGGATATGGAAGGCCATCTCAAAAGATGTTTTTGTTGGATATGGAAATCTTCTCCACTTTATGATTTTTCCTTGTTTGAACTGACTTTTGAGTTTGATTGTTTAGATATTTTGCAAGATATTTTAGCATTTGTGACAAGAATACATAGCACACATGAAGACAATGATCATCCTAATGCTAAACATTGAGTGTATATTCTTTTGAGGATGTGTTCAAATCCTCGATGTTATCACTGGTTTGATTTACAACAAAAGACACATCAGATAGACTCCTTATTCAAAGGTCATTGACAATATCATAGCCCACTAGTCTCGATACTCCGTCAGCTCAAACAGCCTTGTCACCCCCTAGGGGGCGCCCGTTTTTTTGCCTTTTGCCAGAAATTAACTCAAAGTGAATTGCTTCACAATTGAGTAGTTATCTTGGGAGATATATGGTGAGTAATCTTGGGGGCGGATTCTTCCCCACCCTTGCACTATGATATTGCCAATGTTTGGCGACTGACTCAGCTCAAAGTTTTCTAATTCTATGGTTTGTAATCAGGCTTCCTGTTCAGCCGTCAGTGATAAACTCCCTCAGGAGGCTTCCCAACCTTTAGAACAAAGGCTTTACGTATCTCAAGGATACTGGGGGAAGGCTAATCACTGCGCACAACCGTTGAAAGGGACTTTCATCACCCTCCACTTTTGATTATAGTGGGTTGGAACACTTGGCTTCAAAGTCGTTCCCCACTTAGGTCGTTCCCTTCACACCGGCCATAAACGGCTTTAAGAGTTGATTGCAACTCCTCGAGAAGGCAGGCCTGCTAAAGGATTTAAATGCTTGAAGTACAGAAAGCTTAAGAGTGGTTTGGGTTTTTGGTCACCCAGTTATGGGGAGAGCATATACCTTCCACCTTCGAGACAAGGCAATCAAGTTGTTCTTTTTAGCCTTCAAGACAATGATTTGCTAACTTCTATTTGGAGTTGTTGCTCCAACAAGCATGATGTTCTTTTTAACCTTTCATAGCAAAGTGTGTATTTCCAAAACTTTTGTAAAACAAGCCTGGTCAACAAAGTAAATCGTGATGTTTGGTCAACAAAATTAAAGTTGATAGGGGAAAGTTTTCCCTCTTTGCCTTGCACAAAATGAAGATAAGGTTCTTTTACCTTGCAAAATGAAGTGAATCCTTTTAAACACCCAAGGATGGTGAAGTTCGTTTTAAGTTTTGCCAAAGTAAAGATTGTTTGTCTTGTTCTTTTTAGAGCTTCCAAAATGAAGTGTTTTTCCTCTAATCTTGCAAGAAAACAAATATGAAGTTTGTTGTTCTTTTTACCTTGCAATAAAGATGAAGTTTTATTTTAAAACACCAAAAAGGAAGGCATGAAGTTCATTTTATGCATCCAAATGAAATGATGAGGTTTATTTTAATTTGTGTAAAAAAGGAGAGTGAGTTCTTTTTAACCAATTTTTGTTGAAAGAAAGTAAAAAAAGAAACTTGAAGCCTCTAAACTTGCTCCTTCCCCTGCACAAAAAAATATTAGAACCTGCACACAGTCAGTGATCAAGTGTTAGTGTGGGCTTACACAAGCCTAAATTCTGATCTTGGTTACAAATTTTACAATCCTGATCCTGAAATGCCCTGAAATTTGACTAAGTCTGAAATTTGGAAGATCTTCCAAAAACTAGATTTTGCATTACAACTCCTAGAGGTCTGAAACCCCTCTCAAACATCCTGAAAGTATATATGGAATATAACTTAAAGTATTCTTTCTTATACTTAAATGTTATATTCCATATATATTATGTCTCCCACAAGCCTAATTTTTGACTCTGTCATAAATTTTTTTGCTCTGCCAACTCTATGCGCTAAACTATTGCACGGATGCGCTAAAAAAAAGCACCCACGCGCTATTCTGTGCTCCCAATGCGCTAAGTTGTTTTCTCGATGCGCTATTCTATTTTTCTCCTGCGTCGAGACCTACAGAAAAATATTAGTGAAAGTCACGCGCTAAAGAAAGGAATCCACGCGCTAGAGTATAGACCCCACGCGCTAAACAGTGAGCGGGATGCGCTAGACTGTTAATCAGATGTGCTACTCTGTTTTTCTCCCGCATTGATACCTACAAAAAAAACTTAACGGAGGTCACGCGCTAATGTTTGAACTGCACGCGCTAGATGATGGTCTGCACGCGCTAAGCAGTGGATTGGATGCGCTACTCTATTTACTGGATGCGCTAAACAGTGTTTTGCCCGCATCGATACCTACAGGAAAATTTGTTAATACAGATCATGCGCTAAGAAAAGGTCTTCACGTGCTAAAGCAAAGAGCCCACGCGCTAAACAGTAGGCTAGAAGCGCTAAACTGTTAAGCGGATGCGCTAATACATGCTTTCGACGTGCTGATTCCTGTTTCCCACAGACCTGCAAAAGTGATCAATTTGAAAAACCGATTTGTTATTTGGGGTCGAGCCCCACGGTGGGCGCCAGAAATGTATGTGGGAAAAGTGGGCAAATAAAACTTAAAACATGAAAATTACAAGAAATACCAATCCACACACACACACAGGACTTCTTGATGCAAGCTATGGAGTAACGTGGTGTTACTCAGCTTCCCAAGGAGGGTCCCATGGTTCTCTATCTCACAATGTCCCTCAAACCAATGTTTTGCTCTCAGATTACTGAGCAAAATGGTTTAGGGATGGCAAATATGAGAATGAGAGAGATTTTAATTGATTTTAGTATGAGATGTGTTATAAGCTAGATGAGATGCTAGAAATGCAACAAACTAAATGGTAAGATGACGAGGTTAGTATGAATACTATCCTAGCATACTATATTTAATCTATAATTGAACTAAAATGATAATGAACTTATTCTAAACATGCATATTCATGATTTAAAAGAGGCTAAATGAGGAGCATATATAAAATGAAAGCTTGAAACAATTTGAGCATAAGTGTGATGCTTCAAATTTGAAAGATGATTGTTAAGAATGGAGGAATGAGGGCTCTATTTATAGCACAAACAGGGCAATGGATGGTCAGGATTGAAAGTTGGGGATCCATGTGCACAATTTGTACCAATGAAATGGTGACAAGTGTCAACATAGGATTGGGTTGAGAGAAGAGGTTGGAGGCATTAAAGGCCTGAGAAGACCTCATGGTTATCTAAAGGCTAAGGGTCAAGTCTAAGTTAGGTTTACCCAATGAATTAGGATCTAATCCAAAAATAAACCTTTGTGCAAATGATTAAGAGATAATCATGGTCAAAGTATTAATGACCTGATGAGACCCTTGGGTTGGGTAGAGGTTGAGTCAAAACAAATGTTTTTACCATTAATGGTTATTGGAGACTTTGGGGATTAAGTGGTTGAAGGTTGAAAGCCTTCAATGGTTTTCAAAGACTTTGGGGGTTTTGGTGGTTGAAGGTTGAAAACCTTCAATGGTTATCCAAGACTTTGGGCCATTTGAGAAGTGACCTCCCTTTGCTTAGGGATGTGACAAAGTTTAGGGGAGGGTTAGGTTAATTAGAAGCAATTAGAAGATTCTAGAAGGGATTAGAAAGGGGTTTGGGATTTTGCAAGTGGATGGAGGGATAATAGGATTTAATTGAATTATTTGATTTTCATTCAATTTGGTTGTAATTAAATAGATTTGATTTATTCAATTTAGGATAACTATTTAATTAAATTTGAATTTAATTAAAAGTGGCTAGGGGGATTTAATTGAATAAAATGATTTATTCATTAAATGGGTAGTGAATTTTATTTAGATAAATCGAGCAATTTACTTAATAAAATAGAAGAATGTGAATAATTTAATTAAACTGGATTTAATTAAATAGAAAAATGAACATAAAATATTCATTTAGGAATGTGGTCATTTTTATACGTCTACAGAAAGAATTCAAAATTTTCGCACCAACGGGTCACAACACCTGTGTATTTTCTCTTTTTGCTATTTCGCAAGGCATAACTTCTTGGCAATTTTGCTTCACAAAATAACACCAACCGTTAGATCAAGATGAAGTTGATCTTCCTTTAACTTCCTATTTTATTTGCCTTCAGGAACACAAAACCTTTTCGCCATTTTGTGAGGCTTAAAGCGCGAGCACTTTACCTTTGCGAAATAGCATGGGTTGTTCGATCAAATGAGACTTGATCGATATTTACACTCTGAACTGACTCCGGCAAATGTGGGCCCTCTGACTCAACTCCAAACAGCTGGCATCTAGTCGTTTTCCAAGCTGACATGTCAGTCTTTCATTTGCTGAGAGAAAAACATCAGGTTCCTCTGCATTTTGCCACTTGTATCTGTCAAAACACCTTTTATCCCGCGGCATGACTCACTTCTGGGACCCACCTTCTTGTAAACTCTCAGACCTACCTTGCTGACTGTTGCATTTTCTGCCACGTGCCATCATCTTACTCACCTTCTAGACCAACCGGACTATCTGCTTGGAATGCCACATCACTTCGCCATTTCACAGAGTTTAATTGTCGAGCCTTTTTATCTTGCAAAATAGCGCAAACCGTCGGATCAAATCAAAGATGATCATCCTTTAAGTGAAACCCTTTAGACAATTCCTCGCATTTCGAGCCCCGCCACCTTTCGCCATTTCATGAAAGGTATTCTACCTGCAAGTTTAGGCTGTGAAATAGTGCCAGCCATTGGATGAAATCTAAGATGAACATCTTTTATGAGAGACCCTTTTAGCCATTTTGGACACAATTCCTTTTCGCCATTTCGCGGGTTTTAAACCACATGCAACTTTGCCTTGCAAAATAGCGAAAGCGATAGATTTTCCTAAAAAGTGCGCACAACTTAATGGGCCTGACAACACTAGGAGGAAAATAAGTAAAAAGCATAAAAATTTATGATTAATTCACAAGACCGCCTAGGCAAATGACAAGGGGGGACACTTCTTACGAACCTGAGACCCATCACTTAAGTGGATAAAGTAACAAGGAATTAGAAACCAGGGGCTTTCAATATTTGCAAAAATATTGGAGAATTTGAAATTAAAAACCTAAAAGCCCTAAGACCTAACACAGAGCTGAACCAATTAACAATAGGTCTAATTCAAAATTTCAAAAATAATAGCCAACTTATGGGAAAGGAAAACCCATTTTTAAACAGTAATAACATACCCGATGATCATGCTACCGGATCTGATGTCTGTGTCGGTAATAGTGTTCACTCTCATAGATCTCCTGTCGGATGTCACGTTGGTGATTTTGTTCACGAAATCATTTGAAACCTTTTTGTTTGGATGTTTCCCAAATGATGGTAAACTAGTGATTGCCCGAATGACTTCCTTGGTGATCTTGTAAGGTCTATCTAGCCAGATAAACTCCCCATGTACTCTGCTCAAAATATACCTAATTATCTCATCTTTGAATTCCATAATATCCAGAATTTCCATAAACCCTAAGTTTTCAATGTGTTTGTATGTTGGTTTGATCTTTCCAGATTCTCCCATCAGCTCGCTCATGTACATGCCCTTAATTTCAGATGTTCCCAAGTCCTCAATGTGACAGTGTATGTATGCCCTAACATCTTCAATATAGACAACTCCATCTAAAACATGGGAAAATGCTCCAACCAAATCTTCCAAGGTAGCCACATGTGGATACCGCTTGAAAATTGGCTTGGGGTGGTCCTTGACCTTTACTACAGTCGAGTTTGCAACAAAAATAAGAATAGATGATGATCCTTCTTCCATGTTTAAAGATAAATACCTTTTGATTGCTCTTGTTGAAAACCTTCAACAAATTCTTCTAGACGACGGTGAAATCACTCAAGAAGAAATCTGATTGCCTCTAAATAGCCTCTGATCGCACATAGTCACTTTGAATCACTCTGAAATCACTCTAAATGTAGGGTGATTAACAATGAAGTGTATTTGACCTTTTAACCATCAATAAAAACCCTAATCTTCCATTGACATAAATGATTGTCGATGAAAGATGTCGGATCTCGCTCAGAACATATCCATTCTGGATAATCCTCTTCAATATCTAGAACATCTTCTAGAACCTCTTCCCGAGGCATATGCAGCATCTTCATGAATTTTGCCTACCCCTAAGGCATCTGCCTCAGTTATCGGATGAGCTACCTGTTGGTACAGGAGCAACCTCTTCTGTCGGATAAGTAACTGGTGCATTTCCATCTGATGATTGTTCTTCACTTCCTAACCCATCTCTGAGTATGATCTTGTCAGATTTCACTAACTTTCTCTTTCCTTTTCTCATTTGATCCTCCATTACCAACCGGTGGATATCTGCTTCTACAGAATTTAGCAATATGTCCAACCTCATTACATGCATAACATGTAACATTGTTCCTCTGAATTGCTTTGCTAAAACCGGTGAAATTGCTTGACCTACACTGATTAGCCATATGTC
This sequence comes from Cryptomeria japonica, assembly GCF_030272615.1. Taxonomy (NCBI): domain Eukaryota; kingdom Viridiplantae; phylum Streptophyta; class Pinopsida; order Cupressales; family Cupressaceae; genus Cryptomeria; species Cryptomeria japonica. The sequence goes on from NC_081406.1 coordinate 450,863,808, forward strand.
CAAACTTTCCACATGCATAGCATTTAACATTCATCCTACAATCTTCTATCTTATGACCATACTTATTATATTTAGAACATTCATAGAGAGAAGAATCAGGGTTCTGATTTGCTCTGTTTCTACATTGCTTAGCCATGTGACCAAATATATTGCAAACAAAACATCTACCATTAAATTTATAAGCATTAAATTGCCTTACCGGTGCCTTGTAGTTTTGATCTTGATTAGCAGTACCAGAATTTTGCCCTTTCTCAAATCCAAGTCCACTGGAATCTCCAATCTGCCTTTGTCTCTTCAATAACTCATCTAGTTGTGCTGACCTAATCTTGATTTTTTCTATATACTCACTTGCAGTAGTTAGATCTTCTCTTAGAATTATTATTTGACTCTCAAGCTCTTTTTCATTACTCTGGGATTGTACTAAATCAGTTTTCAACATATCATTCTCATGAACCAACCTACCACATTCTTCAAATTTATTCTTCAAAGATACAACAAGATTTTATTCCTTTTTTCTTTTGGTCCTCAATCTCCTTACACATTATCATAGTTATAACTTGCATTTTATTTTTCATAACCATGTTCTCCTAACTCAATTTCTGACATTATTCCTTAAGTGCATCTTTCTCTTCATCATCCTAACTTTGCAAAAGTTCCTTCCTCCTAGCCTGAATAGATGATAACCTCTCTTGTAGGACAAGAATGAATTCCTTAGCAGAATTCAATTAATCTTGTAGCTTTAAGTTCTTCAACCTTTCAACATCGTAATCTTCAAGTGCCATCTCAAGTTGCTTCTCCAAAGCTATATCCATGGATTCCGGATTTAGGATCTTCCTCAAGTTGTAAAAATTCCTCCGAGGCACAAGGCTCTAATACCAATTTTTGGAATCCAATAACACTGAGAGGGGGGATGAATCAGTGTTATACCAGAATTATCAATTTTAGCCTTATTAAAATATGCATACACCAACCGGTATACCGGTACAGTGTACATATAGAGTTGAAAGAAGTAAAGCAACCAATAAACCAATCACATAAATGAGAACCATAACACAGAATTATACGTGGAAAACCTCAAAGAGGAAAAACCACGATGGGATTTGTGAGCCAAAATATCAATCCATTGGCCTAATGAAGAGATATTACAAAATATAAGGGGCATGCACTTGCAAGAAGGCTTACAACCTAGAGCACACTACTCAATCACAAAAGGAGCCTCACTTACTACATAAAAATCCAGACTACAATCCGGAGAAGTGTTGAACTACTAAGATAGCATCTTTTATGCCAGAATACAGTTATGGTTTAAGCTCTGTCTGTTCCGGTCTAAAACCCTAAACCCTTTACCGGAATAACCCTTACATAGATATCCTCACATATATACTCTCTCTGATATATTTCACATCTCCTTCAATTACATATTCACATAATGATTGATGATATATTATTTTAAAATGATCTATCAGAACTTACCTTTATACCCTATACAATTTATCATGCCTTATGTCAGCTTACAAAGATATATACAATATCAAATTACATGTCGGCTAGATAACATGAATGCATAAATATTAAAAACAATTGTTGATGCTGGTTCCAAGAGATATCGGCCTCCAATATTGATAACCATATTCTAAACCATGTTGGCCTGCATTGTCGATAACCAAAGAAATCATTTTGTCCTTGTGGTGCCGGTGTCGATGTTGGTGTAGTGTCTGTGAAGTGCCTGCCGGTACACAACTGAACCAAAACATGAATCTGGAACACAATACCATGTTGCCATCAATGACAACATAGTGTAACCAACCAATTGAGTGTCGATTGCCAACATTATCTACTACTGAAGCTAAGTATGTTGATGTTGCTTCTAACTGTACACAAGTTCTATGGATGAAGAAAATGTTGAAGATATAGGGTGGATTGTAATGAACCGATAGTTAACTCTGTTGCTATTGACATATCAAAGAATCCAATATTTCATTCTAAGACAAAGCACATTTCTATCAAGTATAATTTTCATAAGGTGGAATTAAATGAAGTCAGATTAATTTGAGGAACCATTTTGAGTACTCAAAAATAGATTAGGAGTTTATGCCCCTTCGTTAGAGACGTGAGTGATGTTGATTGGTATCAGTCCAGTATGCATTTATCAGTGCTATCATTCACTCTGGATTGATGTGTTGGTGCTACTACTCAGGGGGAGTAGTTAGTTGTGTGGTTCAAAGGATTTATGATTTTTCTTTGATGTTTATGTCATATTTCTAGCATTGATGTCAAAGAAAGAGAGACATATGTGAGAAATAGAGCTTAAAAGGGATATCAGTCTATGGGGGAGATTGTTGGTACAAGGAGGAGGAGCACAATTTTAGATTGGTTGCATCACATTGGGAGATTTTGGTTCAGAGATTCATTGCTATATCATTTTGTGGAAGATTGTTGGTTGTCTTCCATAGGGGAAGGCTTGTTTGGCATTATTTGGGACTTGGATGTTTTTCATATCTAGTGTTGCCATCAATGCCAAAGGGGGAGATTGTTGGAAATTTGGAGGAATTGATTATGTGTTGCATTGATGTCAACACTAGTTGTTTTGTTGTCTATTAGGTTCCAGTAGAATGGTTGGTTTATGATGTTGATTTGGAAATCTTCTTCATATGCTCCAGCTTGAGAAATTGGTTTGGATTGGTTATTCATGTGTTCCTGATGTGTATCACATTCAATTGGTTTGGGATTTGATGATCCGGAAGCTATCATTTGTTCTAGTAAGCTTTTTGGTTATCGGTAAGGGTTTTACCGACAGAGTTTTGTTGAAGATCTTTTGCTAAATCCCATAAGTGGTGTTGGTGTGGCTTCTAAAATTTTATCAGGATGGTGATGGTTAACATGTTTGTGTTCCAGTTGTTCATGGTGTTTCATTTGGCTTATGGCGATCTATTTTGGGTCCGGTGTTATTTTGCTAGGTTATGGACCGGTTTATGTAACATGTTGTTTGATGCTCCCGATGTGTCACCGGTTGGATTTATTGTTTGGATTATGTTGTTTCGGTCTTAGGCCAACTTGATTTATCATTGGTTTGTGGGATTATGTAACGGATTTATTGTATTATCTTTTACGTGGCCGACCTAATTGTTTAGGTCCCGGGTCGATATAAATATGATGTAAGATCTTTTTGTAGATTATGATGCATGGTTATGGGATTATTTGGATGTGAATAATGTTGTAATCATATAAAAAGGTTTTTTCAATCATAGGTGATCAAATTGGGTTTGTGTAAGAGGTTTAAGACCTCTGGTATTGAGCTTAACTGAAACTGTACTCAGGCATAGGAGATGCTACACTTGCAGTTCAATCTTCATTTTGGATTGTAGTCTGATGTTATATGTAGTCAGTGAGGCTCCTTTTATGATGATCAGTGGGCTCTAGGATTTTAGCCTTCCTGCATGTGCAGGCCCCTTATTGTAATATTTATTCATCTGATTAGTGGATAGATATTGTGGGTCTCCAATCCCACCGTGTTTTTTCCTCTTTGAGGTTTTCCACATATAAATTTATGGTGTTATGGTGTTCATCTTTGTGGTTGTATTATTTCTTATTTTTATATGCTTTTATGCTTACCTGTTGTTGAGTTGTTGTATTAGTAATCTTAAATTTCTCCATTCCAGTAGAACACTGATTCACACCCCCCCCCCTCTCAGTGTTCTTGGATTCCAATAATATGCATATTATTACACTTAGTATTCTCTCAAGGAAGCAACATAGGTTAAATTTAACCATTCAATTCTCATAAATTCCTAACTACTCAAGTAAAGCTTAAATACAACTATTTTATTCCTTTCATCAATCATCCTAAGGCATAACATAACTCAATCCCAAACATAAATATAAATACAACCCAAAATCATATGTCTATTCCATTTCACAATCACATAAAATCCATAAGCACATTTTACATATTGATCATTCTATACATTAAGGAATCATCAAAGCATTTTACCTCTACATCATATCCTTTCCACATTTCCATATAGATACCTAACACAAAGATGCATAATCCCTTACATAATCAAATCATCTTTATCATCTTATCCAAAGTCACAAACACATAGCATTATGCAAATCATTTAACCTTTAGTATCAATGTTCACCTAGTTACTCAAATATAGGTCAATGGTATCCATTTCATTTATCTAACTTTCATTTTATAGAAAAGCATAATACTATCCATCACATGAATGTAATACAACTCAAGTACAAATAAACTATTCCATTCACATGATTACTTCAACTCAAAACAAGCATCTTTTACATCATGTAATAACCATAGATCTATACCTAATTCTAACATCAAGTCCTATTACAACTTCCTTCTCAAATACATGGTAGTACAATATAAGATTACATCATTTATTTTACATACACATTTCATAACGATACAATGTCTTCCTTTCACAAACATAGGAATCCAATAGTGCGATCTCATGAAGAATCCATTCCACACACTCAACACCAAGGAGAGTATCCCAATGGAAGAAGGAAATCAACAACCCAACCATGTGGAATCCAATTAAGGAAACACCCCCTGTTCTAGGAGATGACAAAGGTTACAACCCACACTCAAGACCTAAGCTGGCACCTATCGACCAAAGGATACATGACTCTACAAACCCAAACATAAGGATATAATAACAAGTGGCTAAATCAATGCAATCATCCTCCAAAGGAACATCAATAAAAACAAGGCATATGGACAATTTATGAATGTGGGGTAGAGTGTCATCACATGCTAACCTCATGTGGCCTCCATCTCCACCTTGGAGTGACTCAAGGGAGATCGAGTATACCGCTCCAACGATCTTCCCAAACTAGGATCCCAAAAACACCTCCCTGGGTCCGTCCAATTGGGGCATAAAATATCATATTCTTTCTCTTGATTAGGTGTATTCCTAATACCCAACCCACTAATCAATTATTATTATGTTATCACTTGCAATTATACCATCAACTCTTCATGCGGTTTCCTAGGTTTAGACCCCCTTCCTAGAGGTCTAGTACTCACAACCTAGATCCAAAACATGAAAGAGCCCACTCCCCCATCTACGAGCCAAGGCCATAGGGTAAAGATACAAATCACATGAACACATAACACCATCATGAAATCTCAAGAAGATAAAATAACCATATCAACAACTGAGCACAAACTGAGCAATACGAGCTCATGAGTCAACTCAAAGGAGACCTTCACAAATGCAACATCAACATAAGCCAATCATGGATACAAATCATAAAATAGGTCCAAATAACATCAAATCCTCAATAGAAAGGCATATCACATCCCACTGGAGTATAAAATCAATCCCTCAACATTGAGGCATTCTCCCTCTCGTCGAAGCGTCAAATCGCATAGGAATCACCTCATCGGTAAGGCATGAATCTTCTTATCAAAGAACATGAAACAACATAAGGGATCAAACAAAATCATAATCAACTCTGAAAATATCAATGCACAAGCTGCTGGAGTATTCACACAAACCAAAAATACACTTAAACAAGCTAAAAACTAACTTTCAAAGATCCCCAGGATAGCTCAGGACCCCTGAAACCTAGGATGGCATTCCTGGTAGGTATGATGGAATTTTTGGCATGTATGATAGCATTTATGGTTAGTATGATGGAATTGTTGGTCTCTAGGGTGGCGTTTCTTGTGCATCCTGCAATGTTCCTGGGTGATTACATAACGTTTCTGGTAAATGTACAGAGAACAACTCAATACTAAGGCATAACGCTTAGGAGGGGCCTCAAGAAGACTCAGGAGTATAAAATGAACCTCATAATACACACAGGTGGTCTGGATCATCCAAATAACATCAAGGACAACCAACTTACTCACTGCAAAGTGACTGGTAGAAAGTTGCAGAAGAAAATCTCTCTCCTACTGAGCATAAACTAAGAAATAAGAAACCAAGACCACAAGGGAGAGAGAGAGAGAGAGGGGGGGGGGCAGAAACAATCATCAAAAATAGACTCAAGCAAGATAGAAAATGTCTAAATACATCCAAAACAAGTGGAAGGAAGAGTCCACACTCTCATAGAGTAGTCACAGAGAAGACACAATAATCACAATGAAAACATAAAGGCAAATCTGCACTTTCCCCATTCCAAACTTGCATAATAGATTGAAATCCATTAAGGTAGTTCACTTCCACAATCAAATCAATCTCCAAGATCAATCCAAATTCAAAATTGTAGACACAGAGAAGACAAACTTTTTTGGAAAGAAAATGCAAAAGTAAGAGCCACCAACCTGCAATTTGCAAAACCAAAATTGAAGTTGAAATCTGAAATTGTTAAGCCTTCCCAAATCCAAATCACAATCCAATCTCCAATTCAAATTCAAAAATCCTCTTGCAATGAGCTGCTAGATGATTAACCTGTGCATAGACCAACAAGCCAAAATAAATAGGAAAATTAAATTTAAGACTATAGTTTTCTCGACCAATAGAAAATTTCCAAAAAACCATATATCTTACTTACCTTTAGAAAGTTCGAAAAAGGAAATAATATATACATATATTTCTTACCTACTCAATCACTCCAACCAATCAAAAATAAAGGTTGGTAAAAAAAAATCAAATTCAATTACCTTTAGCATAGATATGACAATTAATTGGGAAATACAAATATTTCCTCAAAATTAAATGGTAGGTAAAAATAGTACTATTTACCCATACTTTATTAAATAATTTGTAATTAATTATCATTATTAATATTAACACCAATAAATAAATAAAAATAAAATAAATAGAACTCAAATAAATAATTAAATTAAAAACAATAAATAAATAAAAGTCATCTCAACAATAAATCAAACAAATTAAATAATTAAACAATAAATAAAGCTCAATTAAACAGGGTGTGTTTTTGCTTTGAAGTAACAATTACGCAGAGGCATATATTTTCCTTGAAGGCATTCTACTAGTTAAAAAACTGAACATCTCTTATATTCACATCGAAGGTGACTCAACTATTATTATCAACGTTTGCATAAAGAGAAATATTGATAATTGGTAGATAAGATATTTGCTTGAACAAGCATGGGCACTCATTGATACATTTGTAAATTTCACTATTTCACATGTGTATAGAGAAGGAAACGGGGTTGTAGATCATTTGGCAAATATGGGAAGTTCCAAGGTGGAACTTAATATGATGGGTTTGAATTGTGATCTCAATTCTCTTCAAATCCTTAGAAAAATGATTTTGGAGGACATGGGTATAGGAGAATATTGCACATGGTTATGCAGTTGTTTTCATAATGATAAAAAGTTGGTATGTGAGGTATTATAATTGCAGGGTTCCGTGGTTGTGGAGTATCTGAAGGATGTGAATGGATGTTGATTTGGGCATCTATGAAGCGAGGTAGACTGTGGACTGCTATGTAAATGTGTACAACTTTCATGATGTTTTGGTTCAGACTTCATCTTGGTCAACATACTCTAGGAAGCATTCGATACTTGGGGATGATTTGTGGTATTTGGTATTCTGGACATTACGAGATATATTGTACCTTTGTGGCATATTATGGATTTAAATTTCACAACCTTTCTATTTAATATCGAGCAAGTATCAAAGTTTTTATTTCTAGTTCTTTTCTCCGGGAGCTCTTTGAATCATCTTTTGTAAAGAAATATATAAATAAAATATATTAAATGGCACTGCCACCCTTTTTCAAAAAAATTTTAAAAAATCAATAAATTAGATTAAATAAACTAATTACCCAATTAAATTCTTAATAAAATGAATAATCCAATCATAAAATAAATCCAATAACCAAACTGTGACTGAGCAAAATAAGAAGCCAAAGAGATTTGACCTCGCAACCTAAGGAGAAAAGTGGAAGAGACTTAACCGAGATACCACATCTCTAAGTTGACTCTAGAGGAAAATCAGCCAAGAAAAAGACATCAAGATAAGCTACAAGGTATACATCTTAGACCTAGAGTGTGTGAGGGAAACTATGTCATCTCAGACAACTTTCCATTGGGATAAAGATACACACAGACTTGTGGAGCCAGGTGGAGTCGACGTCTGGTACTTGCAAACCTGCATCAAAGGCCAACATGACATATATAATACATATACCTCATAATAAACAGACAAGTGATAGAGAATCATGATGACATATCTCGCTCACAATGAGTGATATGGCATCATCTCTACTCACGAAGATAGTCACACAATAATATCAAAACATCGCATAGAGTCATCATCATGAAGTAGAGTTAGTATCATCATCAATATCATAATCCATGTAAACAATAATCATATGTAAATCCATGAGTCAAATAAATCCATCCATCTAGGAGATACCATATATCCATAAAAATCAAATGTCATATAATAAGTCTTGCATCATCAATCATAAAAGTCTCCAATCATAAAGAGTCATCACAAATACCATGAATCCACATAATGTCCTAGTATCACAGATACCATCCAAAATAATAGAAGGGTCATAAACAACCATCCAAATAACCATAATAAGTCTAATTAAGTCTATCAGCATGCAAATCAAATTGCAATTCTAGGAGGGACACTACAAAGATATTGTATACAATGGGCACATAATCTAAAAGTTTGGGTTATACTACACTAGTTAAAAAAAACCATTAGTTTGTGTAATAATTATTATGACTACATTTATTTATTCCTCAACTCAAAGCTCAAGCCTTAGTTTCTAGTGAAACGTCATTCCTCCCCCAATACAAGCCACTCAAATTTATTAATTACATGATTGTTTTGGGAATGATTCCTTTTTCTATGACCTTGAGATTAATGTGAACATTTATAGTAGAATATGATTTGTGTTAATAAAACAAAGGGGAAACCAAATAATTATTAGGGTCTCTATGGCCCATTTTTATTCATGACATATATCTGAACAATTTCTATGTATTTAGTTGTTGGTTTTCAAACTTAAGTGATAAATAGGTGATTTTGGTAATCTATTATTAATTTATTAAGCATGTTCATTTTTGTGTTTGGCATCAATCTTACATAGCCTTTTTTGTATCATAAAACTTCTTCAGTTCAATATTTTATTTTCATGACATGCCTCACCCCATCATTAGTGTTGTGATCCTAATTTAACAAGAAATTTAGTGTAGGAAATTTTTGAGTTGCAAGACACACAATTGAACACAAGTTTTTCCTATCATCCCTAGATTGATGGCTAAATTGACGTTGTAAATAAATTACTTGAGACTATTTTGTGTCCAAGTAATAAGGGAAATATGTTTAGTTGGTTCATCTAATTAATTGGTGATATATTATAAATTATCATCATGACTCCATGATGATCATATATGAGGACCTCTATCAATCCTCTAGCTTCTTTTTGGCTAACTTATATTCCAAGTTATTTCATAGTTTAAGTAGTTGAAAATTACCTTGCCAATGGGGAGGAAATTCTCGAGGTCCTTATCTAGATAATTTAGTGTAGGCACATAACCAATGAAACAATAATGAATTAACATACAGAAAATTATACCTTCTCTATTGGGGATTCAATATTTTTATGTATCTAATATTAGAAACATACATCCTTGTGTGACAACAAGGATCATAAGTTGGGTCCAAAATTTAATGTCTCTTATAAAGTGGTGCTATGACTTGGGGATGTGGTGTATAAAATAGCATTCCCACCCTCCTACATAATCTATTCGATTTTTAATGTTTCTTGTCTCAACATAGTGATTGGGCATACTATAAGAGTCCCAAAAAAACTACCAACCTTGGAAAAGAGGAGATTCATCTTCTTACAACCAAATTGATGCAGGGACTTCTGAAGGTCATAACTTTTGAATTTGGTTGTGCATTTGGGATGAAGTTTTACATGGAGAAGCATCTTGAAGAGTTCTAAAATATACCAATCCAATATATTTGATTAGACCAAATCTTGACACATTTATGGGGACAAATTCTTTCATATAAGGCCTCAAATTGGGCTTTTTGTTTTTTTCAAGATTTTTTAAAATTGTACAATTTTTAATTGTCCTTTATGTTATGCATGTAATTAGAATAGTGAGTTGGCAAATAGTGTCAATTGAGTTATCTTCCAATAATTAGTAAGTTTCGTAGTCATCCAAATAGGTATGCAATATTACTGAAAATGGAAAATTTAGAATCTTATAAAAACCTACCAATATGGTAATTTTTGGATTGTACTTGAAAGGGGTTAATTTTTCAGTGTAGAGGCATAATGGTTGGAGAATAATGGACATATAATTTAATTTATTGAGTTCTAAAATTTCTTCATTTTATGCCATTGATGGTGAATTTTATGTTGTGAGTTGACTGCATCAAAAATTCTATATTGAACAAGTACCGCAATCAACATCACAGTCATTCTATTAAAAAGTTTCAATTCTAAAGGATGGATTTGTAGCTTGAAGATGCCACATGTAAGCCAACCAACTAATGCAACCATGGTCTGGTGGGTCCTCAAAGAGAACTGGATAGATCATGCAACAAGAGTAACACAACGGAAGAAACAAGAACACTTAAAAATATTATAGAATCAGATATCCGCATCATCGTGTTATCATCATAGAACATCTGATAATCAACCGCTTACATGCAGGATAATATGCTAGATTACAATCCATCTGGAACTCTAATCATGAATCTAGAACCTCATACTAATTGATCTGCCTCCTAATGACTATAGAAAACAATATATATATATATATATATATATATATATATATATATATATATATATATATATATATATATATATATGTTGTTAGGGTTCCCACAGATACTGAGAGGGGGGGGTGAATCAATATCTGACCGGTTATGAGATTTTCTTGAAACTGAATATGCAGAATATGAAGTAACAGTATACCGGTATGCAAGAATTAATGTAAATAACAAAATCAAAAACATCCACATGAAAAGAACACCAAAACACAAGATGTTTAACGAGGAAAACCGGTGTGGGAAAAACCTCGGTGGGATTTGTGACCCACAATATTCACTTACTGGCCAATAAGAGAATATTACTTACAATAGGGGCCTGCACATGCAGGAAGGCCAACTGCCTAGAGCTCACTGCTCAACAAGAAGTCACATTGACTTACAAAGAGGATTTACACAAATCCAATATTTTGTACTTCTTTACAATAGCATCTTCAATGCCAAATTCAGTACCGGTTATTGCTCTGTTCTTTACATATACCCTTGACCTACAATTCGCACATTAGGTCTGCCTTATATTTTATTTATTACATACTCTCTATATCCCTCAAATGCCTACAATGATCTCTTTTATATACAAGAATCATTTTACAATTTGCCAAGTTGGCTTACAATGATAAACATAATATTACATATCAAAAATCCTGTCGGCCTCTTTGTCGGTATACATATTTCCTTCTGTGTCGGTGTACATCTTCTGTGTCGGTGCCAGTGTACATTGATTTTGTTGATGCTGGTGCATTGTTCTGTTTGAGTAATGCTTAGCCAGTATAATGTCTTTGTCGGTGCCATAGGATTGCAAGGTTGCCTATGTAATGCTTTGTCGGTATAATGTCTTTGCTAGTGCCATAGGATTGCAAGGCTGCCATCAATGACAAAACCTTCAATCACACACAATGTCTCATTGGAGTGTCCATATGCCAACAATCTCCCCCTTTGGCATTGATGGCAACACTCATGAGAAATTTCAAAAAGATATCCAAAAATGTGTATACCAAAAAAATGTTACCAAAAATATGAGGGCTCCCCCTGAGCATGTGATCCCTGTGTTTTGAATTTTCTCATCTATTACTCCCCCTTTGGCATCAATGACAAAGGTTAGTAGATTTGTAGTTGTACCAATACATAACCTCAACCTTGTAGTTGGGTAGTTATTAGCTGAAGAATATCTCCCAAAATTAAGTTTATACCATCCATAAACTTCTTGCTCTCCTTTATTGCTATCTTAGTTCTGTGTACTATATCGGTGAGATGCTGCAAGTGCTCTGCCAGTGTTTTGCTACCCTGTTTTAGTGCCTCTGAGATTTCCTTACACAGAGATGCTAAATAGTCCAATCTTGGACTTAGTTTAGATCTCAAAAATTTGGCCTTGTTTATTATTTTTTCTTTTTCTCTTTCTAATTTAAGCAGTTCTTCCTCAAAATTTGTTATCTTTTCCTCAAAAACTGATAATGTATCAGGTGAGTTAACAAAATTATCAGCAAGTTTATTGATCTCTTCCTGTACCTTGCTTATCTTTTTATCTACATCCGTGGTCAAAAATTTTACCTTACAGGTGTCTTTATACAGAGTTTTGTACTCTTTCAATATATTGCACAGTTCCTGTAGAAGTGTGTCGAATTCCCTGTTACACTTATTTATTCCTTCCTCAAAGAATTTCTATTTTTCTTTTTCTACACTTTCTTTTACAGTTTCTACCTTTGATTGCTCAAAATTTCCAGAAATATATTTACAAAGTGTATCCAACTGGCCTAAAGAATCTTTATTGGCTATATTGCAGTTTGGAGCTATTAATTTCAAAACTAGAATTGAATCATCTATTGCTTTATATGCTTGTGAGCTATAATCGGTTATTTTCTTGATAGAATCGAGCAATACCTCTGTTACATTTGATGATGACCCAATCAACTGAGTGCCGGTGGAAGGGACCATGCTGGTATTGACCTCTGGTAGGTCTGTCTGTGTCTCCACAGTTTTTCTTGCATCATTTCTTACCAGTGGCATCTGTTCTTGAGCCTTTAGCTCTATTGGTTGCTCTGTTTGTGTTCCAGATTCCTTCTTTTTCTCTGAATCTACTGCCAGTTGCTCTTGGTTTCCTGTTACCGATGGCTCCTTATTATCAGATTTCTCTGTGGTATCCTTATCTACCACTATGTTGATTTCTTGAGTATCAACATTCACAGTATATAGGACTTCAGGATTAGGATTGTTATCCTCTGTGTCCATGCTCTCAGCTGCCAGTTGATCTTCTACAGTTGTTTTTACCAGTGGAGTATTTAAAGGAGGTGGGGGTAAGTTATCTCTAATCTTGATACTTGGTGGTGCACCAACTTTACCTTTCCCTTTGTCCTTTTGATATACCAGAATGGGTTTGGGATTCATATATTCTTCTTGTTTTTCTTTTTCAACCAAGAATCTATCCCAACCATCTTCTGTTTTAGTTGAGACTTTAGTAACTCTGCCTACCATTAATGATATTTGCCGGTGTGCAGTGGAAAAAACTGTCTGGTTGGCCTGAGCTATCAAATCATCAATTTCCTTAGGTGCGTTGGTCGGGTATACTGCAAGTAATTTTTCTATTTTTATTTTCTTATCCAACTCAATTATTCCTTGCCTTCTGGCCTCAAGTCTCTTATATAATTCATTAGGAATTTCATTTAGGACTTGCATCAAAAACTTTTTATACATGTCCATGTGTAGTATAACACTTTCCTCAATTTGTCCTTTCTCATCTTCTGATAGGGTGTCATAGATTTTCCCTATGTTTTTCAATTTTCCTTCCACTATGATTTCATCTAGTAATATGTCAAAAGGGGACAAGTCAATGTCTATCTTCTTCTTCCTTTTGGGGGTCAGCTTTTTCTTAGGTGTGGCTTTCTTGACTGGAGACCTCATAGCTTGTTGCTTCTGTCTTGTCCTTCTAGGTGAAGGAGTGGATACCAGTGAGGGATCTCTTTTCCTCACAACTCTTTTGAAAGTTGTTGGCATATCTCCTTCTGAGGAGGTATCTACCAGTGATAGATGAGTTTCAGGTTGTTGGGCTGCCAACTCATCTCCTGTTATGCCGGTTTTCTTTAGTACATCATCTTTTAAGGATTTTGCTTGCCTACTTCCTTTCCTCACAGATGCCTCAACTTTCTTTACTCTCTTTTTGGATTGTATTTGACTTTCAATGTGCTCAGCACTACCAAATACTTCTTCCTTTGGTTCATGGGGGGCTTCCAGAACTACTTTGGCATAAGTTTCCACTATGTGGTCATCTATTTCATACCCCATTTCTATAACCTAGATTGTTCTTGGGATGACTGCTTCCATCCAAATCTCATCCTTTTTTATTACAAAACAAATGTCATCCTTGTATTTGTTGATAATTTCCTGCGATAGTCTGATCCTCTTATTCATTTTGACCTTTAGTGTTTGAAAATACTCATGGATATTCTTTTCTTTGTTTTCACCCATGTTGTTGAATAAGTCAGACAATTGTTTTCCTACCGGTATGTCAAATCCAAAATCCTTGTTGCCTATACCGGGAGCCTGTTTGGTTATATGTAGCATTAAGCATACAAGCAAATTTCCAAATCTAAAGGTTCCTTTCTTATCCTTCTTGATTTTTGCTAAGTTATCAATTAACTCATCTTTTAACCATTCACATATGTCAATTTTTACATTGTTCTTAACCATGTCATAAGCACTTTTTATGCATAAATTGGAAACAGAATTAAGCCTATTTGTATGAGTAGCTTTGTAACCTAGAATCATGCTAATGAATCTTACATTTGTATCGGTTACATCATTAACCCTCAATGATCTTTTGTCTGATGTTGCACCAGTTAGTTTCGTTACTAGGTCATTGGAGACCTTCTTGGTTTTGTCGGGTATGGTACCAATGGAAGGTAACCCTGTTACTGCTTTCACAGCTACCTTTGTAATTTTATGTACTGAGTCAAGCCAAAAGAATGAGCCATGTACCCTGTTGTGAACTATCCTAATCACTTCCTTGGGAAATTCAAGAATGCAGAGGATTTCAGTGAATCCTAGGGTTTCAACAATTTGGTGTTTAGGTTTCACATTTCCGGCATTGTCACATATAATAGATTTGTACATGTCTTTGATTTCTTCATCACCTAATTCCTCTATGTTGCAATGAATGTACATTCTAGGATCTTCTGCATAAACAACACCCTTTGGAATTTGGGAAAAAGCACCTGTGTTGTCGTCTTTCTTAGCTACCTCGGGAACTAGCTCAAATACGAGCCTAGGTCATTTTATAACCTCGACTACTGTAGGGTTTTCTATGAATTCAGGTACAGAGGAGCATGCCATGATGATAAATACCTTTTTTTGCCTTTGGATGGACTGATTGCTGAAGTGCTTTGCCTCTTTGCTTGGAATGCCTTAGCTTGGGAATCTTCGTGCTCTCTGAAAGTTTGAATTCACAGTGAAATGAAATGGAGCCAAAAACTTAATTTATAAAGCCTTTTCTGCCACCTACCACATTAATTGTCTGCCGGTGATGTATTAACTCAACTTTATTTGTCGGTAATGAAGGATTTTCAACTTCTTTTCTCTAACTGAGGGAATAATAGCACGTGTCATTAAATTGCCAAACCCTCAAGATAATTTTCTTCAATTTGATGAAGAACATCCTGCCGGTGGAGCATCATATTGTCCTGTCAGTGAAGCATTTGTTGGTTCTACCGGTGGAGGAGTAACCCCAATATTTAGATTACCTTTTATAATCCATTGCTTTGAAAATTCTTGCTTAACCTCTTCAACCTTTTCTTTACCTTTCAAGCTGGTACTTTTGTTATCTACTGGTGTACCTTTGCTTCTACAGAATTTTGCAATATGACCAATTTTGTTACATGCATAACAAGTTACATTATTTTTCTGAATAGCTTTCCCATAACCTATGCCAGTTTGCATTCTGCATTTATTTGATAAATGACCAAATCTTCCACAAACATAACATCTTACATTCATTCTACAATTTTCAGAGTTATGACCAATTTTGTTGCATTTGGTGCATTGACCGGTGGGAGGATTGATGTTCTGATAATTTCTAGATCTACATTCATTTGCCCTATGACCATATTTATTACAGTTAAAGCATTTTCCATTGAATTTGTAAGTAATAGAGGGTCTTACCGGTTTGCTTTGATCCTGGGTATTTGCAGTACCGGAGCTTTCTCCAACTTCAAATCCAACTCCAGAAGTGTCACCTTTGGGTTTTTGGTTCTTCAATAAGGTACCAAGTTCTTCTGAGCTTTTCTTGAATTTTTCTTTGTGTTGATTTGTAGTTTCCAATTCCCTTTCCAAGATCTCTTTTTGTCTCATTAGTTCATTCGAGTCATTTTGAGTATGCATCAAATCTGTCTTCAACATATCATTTTCATAGCTAAGTCTTGTGTTCTCATTTGCTGCATCACTCAGTCTTCTAGTCAATTCTTCTTCATTCCTCTTTCTGTCCTCAATCTCTTTGCAGAATCTCATAGTCATATCCTGCATTTCATTTTTTGTTGTCATGATCTCTTGTTTCAATTTGCTCATCATATCATTTAATGATTCCTTTTCATCATTTTCATTTTGCAACTTTTCACAAAGTTCTCTTCTCTTGTTTATTGTAATAGTAAGATTTTCTTGAAGTGCCTGAATAATGTCCTGAGCTGCTTTTAAATCATCTTCTAATTTGATATTTTTCAACTTCTCTGCATCATAGTCCGTAAGAGCTCCTTCAAGTTGCTTCATTAGATTTTCCATCTTTACCGGTGTCAAGATCTTCCTCAAGATATTAGGCTTCTGAAAGTAGAGGATCGAGCTCTGATACCAATTGTTAGGGTTCCCACAGATACTGAGAGGGGGGGGTGAATCAGTATCTGACCGGTTATGAGATTTTCTTGAAACTGAATATGCAGAATATGAAGTAACAGTATACCGGTATGCAAGAATTAATGTAAATAACAAAATCAAAAGCATCCACATGAAAAGAACACCATAACACAAGATGTTTAATGAGGAAACCCAGTGTGGGAAAAACCTCGGTGGGATTTGTGACCCACAATATTCACTTACTGGCCAATAAGAGAATATTACTTACAATAGGGGCCTGCACATGCAGGAAGGCCAACTACCTAGAGATCACTGCTCAACAAGAAGTCACACTGACTTACAAAGAGGATTTACACAAATCCAATATTCTGTACTACTTTACAATAGCATCTTCAATGCCAAATTCAGTACCGGTTATTGCTCTGTTCTTTACATATACCCTTGACCTACAATTCGCACATTAGGTCTGCCTTATATTTTATTTATTACATACTCTCTATATCCCTCAAATGCCTACAATGATCTCTTTTATATACAAGAGTCATTTTACAATTTGCCAAGTCGGCTTACAATGATAAACAAAATATTACATATCAAAAATCCTGTCGGCCTCTGTGCCAGTATACATATTTCCTTCTATGTCGGTGTACATCTTCTGTGTCGGTGCCGGTGTACATTGATTTTGTTGATGCCGGTGCATTGTTCTGTTTGAGTAATGCTTAGCCGGTATAATGTCTTTGCTAGTGCCATAGGATTGCAAGGTTGCCTGTGTAATGCTTTGCCAGTATAATGTCTTTGCCGGTGCCATAGGATTGCAAGGTTGCCATCAATGACAAAACCTTCAATCACACACAATGTCTCATTGGAGTGTCCATATGCCAACATATATATATATATATATATATATATATATATATATATATATATATATATATATATATATCGTCTGGAACACATCCAGGGCAACCACAAAAGAAATTATATTAAAAGGAAGGAAAAAGAAACGTGTAAGATAGGTTTGCCCCAAAAAGGTAAAGATCTCATCCGCCAAGAACAATCTGAAAGTATGGGCCACAAAAGAAGGTCGGCCAAGGGCCTAATAATATCGAGTGTGGTGCCAAACTGATCCACAATCCAAGAAATCGCTCCAAAAAAGAAGAAAACTCCAGCTTAGATGATAAAATCAAAATTGCTCCAGAACCTAGAAACAGTTACTTTGGAAGGAACAACTCACCAGAAAAAAACCCAAATGAACTGGAAATCTAGAATAATGCACAATAACATGCCTAGAACCCGAAAATATGATCCACAATGAAAGATAAATAGCTACCGGAATACACTGAAAGAAATACAAAAAACTACTACATGAACTGAACAAGAACAAAACTAAGGAAATATTTTAGTTGATGCAAGATTGCTCACAGACCGGAGATACTCTTGCATCACCAGCATTCTCTCCAATTTTCATAATTTTAATTTTTTATGATATACATTTTTTTAAGGGGAAGAGAAATGTTATAAATCCACATTCTATTATGGTTATTATTCATTAGTTAGTATTATATTGGATACATATGCTATGTAAATCACCCATAAGGTAAATTAAATAAAACTATTCATCCCACATGCATGAAATAGTATTTACTTAATTTTGCAACACTTTTTATATTGTAATCAATTCCCAAGTGGAATTTAGTTTGGATATTTATAATGAAGTGTATTCTCTATTGTGAAGTTTTCTCATCTAAGTAACATTTTTACAAAAAAAATATAAAGCATTATGTTTTTATTATTTTTGGGTATATCTATGTGCATTTTCTTTATTTCTCTTGTTGGTTCCTCACATTAAAACATCATAATTCATAGCCTTTTATGTTATTCAATTGATATTGGTACTTTTGGGAAACAATATATTGCATGTAATATATTTTTGATAAGTCACATATTAGAATATTGATTGCAATTATGGATCAATCAATTAGCCTTTCTAGTAGACCCTTTAAAAGATCCTCAAGAACCCAATTTAACCATAAAATTCACTTAGCTAATATTATTGGACATGGATAAATATGTTAATTTACTCATCTTATAATTAGTTATAATTAACAACATTGATCGTTATTACAAACATTGACCATTGTTACAAACATTGACCAAATAGTAATGTCACACTAGGTAAATTCTCCGTAAGGAATTAAAAAGTTCCAAGGTAAAATAAATTCACCTTTAGAAAGAAAGTTACAAGCATAAATTCACCTTTAGAATGAAAATATACACTAGATAATAATATTCTCCAACCATGGTTAGTTATTTTATCCATCTTGACTTCATCTTAATCTCTCCACAAGTGCTCAATCCGAAAGGGAGATTGATGCACCAACATGTTGAACACGCATATATCTATTTTATTGACCTCTTTTATTTATTTGTCTAAATATATTTCATGCATTAATTTCCATCTTACTTATTATCATTACTTTATTTCTATTCTAGTTATCCTAAAGAGATCTTCTACCTTTCCTTAGTTTAAGGTTGATATAATAAAACCATATCTTAATGTATACATGATATTATAATTAAGTACTCATATGCTAAAAAGCAAATTGAACACACATATATCTATTTTATTGACCTCTTTTATTTATTTGTCTAAATATATTGCATGCATTAATTTTCATCTTAATTATTATCATTCCTTTATTTCTATTATAGTTATCCTAAAGAGGTCTTCTACCTTTCCTTAGTTTAAGGTTAATATAATAAAACCATATCTTAATGTATACATGATATTATAATTAAGTACTCATAGGCTAAAAATAAAAACCATCAAGCTAGAAAATATAAAACTCCATTATTGTGTTAGTTAACAAAAGATGCAATGGAACAATGTTACATATTTTGTAAAATTACTTTTTCCTATTGAAATCAATATTAGCTTTTAAAGAGCATTTGAAGTACACGGGTCATGATTTAAACTCCATATTAGATGTCACATTTAAGAATTTGAATTTGAAATTACATAATGAGAACTCGATGATTTAATCAATTGAACTTAAATCCTTTGACATTTAAAAATAATATTCTAATTTTTTTATTTAATAATAAATAATTAAATATAATTGTTATTAGTTTATTTATTTATCCTTTCTACATTTTCTAGATATTTTCAAGTGCATTGATTGCAAAAATAACATTTGTTTTTTTTTTGGTCTAAAATCATAGGCTATATTTATATGTTCACAAATGTAGTCCAAGAAAAATTATAATAAAATTTAAATAAGTTGAAATATTTGAAGAAAGCATTATTTTGCTTTTTAAGCATTTGTTTACTTATTTTAGACATGGATCTAGGAAAAATATTGTTAGGAGTGTAGAAGATTGTTCAAAGTGAGCATAATAAAAAAGTAGTACATGATGAAAATGTAATCTTGATTTGTGGATAGATGATTTAAACTCATATCTAAGATTACATTCTAGTATAATAGATAGTAAATAGCCCTACATTAGTAAGAAAAACAAATGCACTTATATTTTACTTGGTTGATCTCAAATCTATAATCATTTTAGTTTTATAGGGCTTTTAAAAAAAAAATGGATTCTTTTTAGTTTTTCATATTATTTTATGCTTTTCAATGTTATACACAATAATTGACCATTTGCTTGTAATAGTCTTGTAGCCTTAGGCAACAACTTTCATTTGATTTTAAAAAACATATTATTATTTTTATAAGATTTCAATGATACATATAAATGATCCATCTCATTCACAATATATTTTTCCATTAGGTGACTTTAATAAAAAATCTCATAAAATATTTTAGAGGCGAAATGGGCAAAAAATTGCATTTTAGGGTTTCTGAGTGCAAGCGGAGCTGGGTTGAGGATGCTCTTTGTGACTCTCTTCCACCTCCTGATCCTTTTGGCAATTGCTTTGGTCATATACCACAATGGGTCTTTCGGAATGGTGAATGGGTGGATGTGTTTTTGCGGGATCATTCGGAGTGGCGTCAAGGGCATCCAGCAAGATTGGAATCTTCATATTTTAGGGGTTTTTCTGGGCCACGACAGAATCTCCCTGTGCATGCTAAATCCCATGGCTTGGGGGGTCTGGAAAAAACCCTCGGGTAAATCATCAGAAAGGCATCCGGAGAAACCTTGCTCACGTGGCTCGGTCAAAAACTTTTTCAGCCCCTGCTATGGTTTTAAATAAACCTTTAGATAAAGGTCCCTTGCTGAAGAAGGTTTGGACGCCAATGCTGAGTATCTCTGCGGCTGATGCTCTGTTTGATAAAAAAGCTCGGGATTTACATTCCTTGGTGGTTCTTATTTAGGTTTGGGGAGATAATGTTTTCTTTTCTAAGCTCCATCATGAAATTCACTCTCTCTGGTATGGCACGCTCTACTTTCAGGTTCTTTCTGCAAATATTTTCATTATTAGCTTTGATTCTATGGACGCTAAACAAAAGGCCCTAGAAAAACCATATTTAAGGGTGGGTCATAATTTAATCTTTGTAGAAAATTGGAAACCTCTTTTTTCTACATCACAAGATATTGTTAAGTGCACTCCCACTTGGTTCTCGTTGCCTGGCCTTCCTTATGAATTTTCGGACCTAGATATTTTACAAAAAATAGGGGATTCATTTGGGAAATTCATTCATTCACATTCAGTTTTCGAGGATGGGATTTTTAGGATTAAGATCTGTGTTTTGCTTTCTTCATCTATTGTGGTTCCTTCTAACTGTAATTTGAAATCAATTGATGGTATTTGGTGTTAGAGTATTGACTGTGATTCCACTTGGTTTTCTAGGGCCTCTGTAACTATGGATGTTGCCCTTTTTGCTACTCTCAAGGATTTATCGTTTGTAGATAAGGTCTCTCGGCCTTTCAAGAATGTTTCTAAACCTATTCCTCCCCCTTCTAAGGTTGTTGAGGGAAGTCGGCCAAAATCCCCTCCTCTGCAAGGACTGGCTGTTGCTGGTGATATCCCTTCTGTTATTCAGAAGGATGGGGAAGGTGCAACAATGCTAGGTTTCCCATATCCTATGAAGGATGACATGCTTATCAATTCTCAAATAGATATTGGTCCGACTGCTAATTGTATGGAATCTTTCCTTCCTAATGATGACTTAATCTCTAAAGTTCAGAAAGTCATTTTTGATCATAACATTACCTTGAACTCAGAGGTTACTAACAAAGTAGTTGAAGCAATTGATCAGGATTTGGTTAATTTAAACTCTTCTTTGGTAATTCCCCAACTATTAATCCTTTTGATATTCTCTCTGATAAAGTCCAGGATGTTGAAAATGCCTTGGGTTAAACTGGGGATGGAGAGGGGAATGTGGGTTTTGACTCTGTGATTAATAAACCTCTGGTTCAATTCCCTTTATCCCCTACTTCACCATCTTATTCTCCTGTGAAAACAGGTAGGAAGCTGAAGGCTTTCTACACGCAGTTAGAGATTGATGCTGGCATTCAGGCTACACTCTTGAGCCCAAAATCAGGGTTTGGTAAGAAAAAGACTAAATTTAGTCCAGCTTTTACTCGGTCTGTAGCTTCCAAGCATAGCTTGAAGACTGAACTGGAGAATTTTGATCTTGCAATTGAGAAGAGGGGAGAGATTTCCTCCCCTCAAGTGTAATGAGGATTGTGTCTTGGAATGTTAGGGGCTTAAATGCCCCTAACAAAAGATGCCTCATTAAATCACAGTTGGATTTAATGAGGTGTGATGTGTTACTTTTGCAAGAAACTATGTTAAGTTGTCAAGGTGCTAATTTTTTGTTTTCCAAATGGAAGCCTTGGAATTTTTGTGTCTCCCCTTCTGCGGGGGCATCTGGGGGTTTGGCTTTCCTTTGGAAGGATATGTCTATTGAATTGAAATTGGTTATTTCAGCTCCCTTCTGGATGCTGGCCTTGGTTAGAAGTTGTGTTTCAAATGTTAAATTCTGGTTGTTCAATGTGTATGGACCAATGTCAATTGGGGTAAGAAAGCCCTTTGGGATTCCTTATCCATCACCTTTTCCTCCCTTCATGGCCAGTTTGTGGTTTTTGGAGGGGATTTTAATTCCATTTCCTCTGATGATGAGAAGTTTGTGGAGATTTCGCCCAATAAACGTATCTTGGAGGACTTATCTGCTTTTATTTTTTAATAATGACCTGGTGGATTGCAAAACCTTGAATGGTCCGTTTACTTGGACTAATAGAAGAAAAGATTTCTTGCAGATTGCTGAGAGAATTGATCATTTTCTGGTTTCTGACAATTGGATTTGCTCTGATGTGGATGTTGTGGCCTCGGTCTTTCCTTATGCTGGTTCAATTCATTTTCTGGTTGTGTTATCCATCTTGGATGACAGAGCTCCTGGTCATTCTTCTTTTAAGTTTGAACCAATGTGGTTTCGAGATCCATCCTTTCCTTTGCTTTTACAATCTTGGTGGTCCTCGGCTCCTTTTGTTCATGGTTCTAGGATGTTTCGGTTTGTTAAAAAACTCTCTTATCTTAAGCAAGAAATTAAGAAATGGAATGTACTGCATTTCAAAAATATTTTTGCTGAGAAGCTTAAGATTCAAGAGGAACTTGAAGCCCTTAATGCTAGGGTTATGAATTGTGGCATGGATTATGCTACTTTTCAGAGGCATAAATCTTTGAATTCTCAATTAGAAGAGATTCTCTCTAGGGAAGAAATCTATTGGCGTCAAAAATCCAGAGATTTATGGCTGGGTGATGGTGATCAAAATACTAAGTTCTTCCACACCTCAGCCAAGATGAAAAGACAACGTTGTAGGATCTCTTGTATTCAAAACCCTGATGGAGTTGTTATTTCTGAAGAGTCTGAAATTGTTGTTGATGTTGTCTAGTTTTTTAAGTCTTTGCTTTCAAAAGAGTCATCTGCTTTCAATGATAATTTTGCTTCTTCTATTCCTAAACTTATATCTGATGAGGATAATGCAATGCTAATGGATCCTTTCTCTATTCAAGAAGTAAAAGAGGTTATCTTTTCAATGTCGCCTGGCCCCTGGTCCAGATGGATTTACTGCCCTTTTTTTCAAAAATGTTGGTCATTTCTTGGGGAGGATCTTCGTCTTCTTTTAGAAGAGGCTAGGTGCAATAGATCTATGTTAAGAGAACTTAATTCAACTTTGATTTCCCTCATTCCGAAAAATGAGAATCCCAAATCTTTTGTGGATTTTCGCCCAATTGCTTTATGCAATACCTTATACAAAATTATTACTAAAGTTATCTCCTTAAGGCTCGCCAAGCTCATTCCTAAAATTGTCTCGGGTAAACAGGGGGGTTTTGTCCTTGGTAGGGAAATGGCAGAAGGGGCCATTGTGGCCCATGAGATCCTGCACTCTATCTCTCAGTTGTCTATTACGGCTATGATACTAAAATTGGATATGATGAAGGCTTATGACAAGGTAAGTTGGCAGGCGCTCTTGTGTGTGGTTAAGAAATTTGGGTTTGGAATTAAATGGGTTAAATGGATTCAGGCATGTATTAGCACGGCTAGGTTTTCAGTAATTTTGAATGGTTCTCCATGTGGGATTTTTGCCTCATCTAGAGGGCTCAGGCAAGGGGATCCGTTATCGCCTTTTTTGTTTATTATTTTAGCTGAAGCTTTTAGTAGAGCTATCTTAGGAGCTAGGGAGTGTGTCTCATGGAAGGGTATTTCCATCCCTCATATGGTTGCGAGTCATACTCATTGTTTATTTGTTGATGACATGTTGTTGTTTGGCAAAGCTACCATGGGGGAAGCTCGGGTCATTAATAAGATCATTATGGATTATTCTTTGTTCTCTGGACAGAAGGTCAATCAGGCCAAATCAAAATAAAAAATTCTTAATGTTTCCCCTCTGGTGCAATCCAGATTGTCTCGCTTTTGGGGTTTCTCTGTTGGCCAGTTCCCTTGTAAGTATTTAGGAATCCCGTTTTTTACTAGTTCAGAGAAACATAATTTTTGGGAGCGGATCTTGGGGGCTATCTCTTCAAGAATTCTTTCTTGGTCTCATAAGTGGTTAACTTTTTCTGGGAAAAATGTGCTTATTAAAGCTATTCTAAATGCATTTCCTATCTATCTGTTACCTAATTTAAAGGCTCCTAAGAAGACTGTGGTTGCTCTACATTCAGCTTTAAGGTCTTTTCTATGGAATGATAATGTTAAGAAGAGAGGTAGGATCCCTTTGTTGGCATGGGATAGGGTTTGTGCTCCTAGAGACAAAGGAGGTGTAGGGGTCAAGGATCTTGGTAAGAAGAATTTGGCCCTTGGTGCTAAATTAGTTTGGAAATTGTATAAACAACCCTCCTCTAAGTGGGCATCTATTTTGTCTACAAAATACCTAAAAAATTGTTCTAGGGAGGCCATCTTTATTGCTTCTTCTCTACCTAAAAGATCTATAATCTAGAATTTCATGGTTGAGTGCAGATCTGTCATTTTCGCAGGCTTGTCCTAGCTTATTCATAATAATGGAATGATAATGTTAAGAAGAGAGGTAGGATCCCTTTGTTGGCATGGGATAGGGTTTGTGCTCCTAGAGACAAAGGAGGTGTAGGGGTCAAGGATCTTGGTAAGAAGAATTTGGCCCTTGGTGCTAAATTAGTTTGGAAATTGTATAAACAACCCTCCTCTAAGTGGGCATCTATTTTGTCTACAAAATACCTAAAAAATTGTTCTAGGGAGGCCATCTTTATTGCTTCTTCTCTACCTAAAAGATCTATAATCTAGAATTTCATGGTTGAGTGCAGATCTGTCATTTTCGCAGGCTTGTCCTAGCTTATTCATAATGGTCGTAAGGCTAGGTTTTGGGATGAAGTATGGAATGGCTTTCTTGCACTCTAGCCATAGGAATTGGTCGCCTCTTATGTCTTACCTTAAAACTTCCTGGGGTATTTTTGTGGCTGATTACTTTTTTGTGGATTCCTCGAGCCTCTTTCCTGTGGCGAAATATTAAGTCCGCTTTTGTGGATGAGCTTAAGAAACGTCCATTACTCTTTTCAGAGAAGGATGATGAGCTTATTTGGACCTATTCAAAATCAAGGGAGTACTCAGTCAAAGAAGGATATAGTTATTTGTCTTCAGGTGTTAAGAGGGAAGATTTTCCATATAAGTTATTTTGGCACGCTCCTTGCTTGCCCAAAGCAGAGGCATTTTCTTGGCTAGCCGTTCAGGATAGAATCCTTACTGGCATGAGATTGGATAGGTTGGGTATCATTGTTATTTTCCCTTGTGTTATGTGTGGAGGGTCCCTTGAATTAGTCGATCATCTCTTCCTTCATTGCCCCTTTGCTCATCATTGTTGATACTGGCTATTCAACAAGTTAAATTGGAGCTTTGCTCTTGGTAGGGACCTTGTTGGCAAATGTACACTCCAATGAGAAATTGTAGGTGAATGAAGGTTTTGTCATTGATGGCAATCTTGTAATCATATGATACCGGCAAGACAATATACCGGCACCGGCAGTGACAGACTCTACACCGGCACACAGGACACTGGCAGACAAAGGAAGGATACCGGCACCCTGGCTGATAGGAATTTTGTTTATGATATATTTTGTAATTAATTGTAAAATCATTGTAAGCCGACATGGCGAGTTGTAATATGACTCATATATGTATGAGATCATTGTAGAACATTTTGTAAGGAAGAGTTAGGCGAAATTACGCAGACCTAATATGTGAATTTTAGGTTAAGGATTTATGTATGCAGCAGAGCTAAAACTGGTACTAGATCTGGCATAGCAGATGCTATTTTGAAGAAGTACAAGACATTGGATTTGTATAAACCATTTTGTAAGTTAGTGTGACTTCCTATTTTGTAGTTGAGCAGTGAGCTCTAGGCACTTGGCCTTCCTACATGTGCAGACCCCTATTGTAAGAGTAATATTCACTTATTGGCCAGTAAGCGAATATTGTGGGTCACAAATCCCACCGAGGTTTTTCCCACACTGGGTTTCTTCATTAAACTACTGTGTTATGGTGTGTTTTTCATGTGGTTGTTGTTATCTTTGTTTACTGCATTATTTTTGGTTTACAGGTATACTGTATTGATATGTTTTACATATTTTAAATCAAGTAAATTCTATAACCGGTTAGATATTGATTCACCTCCCCTCCCCCCTCAATATCTTTGGGAATCCTAACAATTGGTATTAGAGCATGGTCCTCTATTTTCAGAAGCATAACAACTTGAGGAAGATCTTGCAACCGGTAGAGATGGATAACTTGAAGAAACAATTGGAAACAACTCTTTTAGATTATGATACAAAAAAATTGAAGAATATCAAACTTGAAGATGATCTAAAAGCTGCTCAGGATATCATTCAAGCACTTCAAGAAAATTACACTATAGCAAGGAATAAAAGAAGAGAACTTTGTGAGAAGATGTAGAAAGAGGGAGATGAAAAGGAAACTCTTAATGATCTGGTAAACAAACTAAAACAAGAGATAAGTACAACACAGAATGAGATGCAAGATATGACTAGGAGATTTTGCAAAGAAATTGAAGATAGGAAGAAAAATGAAGAAGATCTGACTAGAAGACTGAATGATGCTGCAAATGAAAACACAAGACTTAGTTATGAAAATGATATGTTGAAGACAGATCTGATGCACACACAAAATGACTCAAATGAACTTATGAGACAGAAAGAAATCTTGGAAAGAGAACTGGCTACTGCAAATCAGCACAAGGAGAAATTCAAGAAAAGCTCTGAAGAACTTGGTGACACGGTGAAAAATCAGAAACCTAATGGTGACACTAATGGCCTTGGCTTTGAAGCTGGTGAAAGCTCTGGTACTGCAAACACACATGATCATAGCAAACCGGTAAGACAACCAATTGCTTATAAATTTAATGGCAAATGCTTTAACTGTAACAAGTATGGTCATAGAGCAAATCAATGTAGATCTAGAAATTATCAGAACACCAATACACCCACCGGTCAATGTTCTAAATGCAACAAAGTTGGTCATAATTCAGAGAATTGCAAAATGAATGTAAGATGTTATGTTTGTGGAAGATTTGAACACTTATCTAATCAATGAAGAACACAAACCGGCATAGGATATGGGAAAGATATTCAGAAAAGTAATGTGACTTGTTATGCTTGTAACAAGATTGGACATATTGCAAAATTCTGTAGAAGTAAGGCACCACCGGCAAATAATAATGGTGCTAGTTTGAAAGGTAAAGAAAAGGTTGAAGAGGTAAAGCGATAATTCTCAAAACAATGGATCAGAAAATCAGAATAAAATGTTGATGGGAATACTCCTCCACCGACAGAACAGAGTAACACTCCACCGATAGGAGACTCTTCATCTAATTGAAGGAAAATACTTTTGAGGGTTTAGCAACTGAATGTAAAACATGCTATTATTCCCTCGGTTGATGGCGAGAAGTTGAGATTACTTCTTTACCGGCAAATAAGTTAAGTTGTGACATAACCGACAAGCATTAAATGTGGCAGGTGAAGGAAATAACATTATAAAACAAGTATTTTGGCTCCATTTTCATCTCACCAAGCATACAGATCTTTGAGAGCGCGAAAATCCCAAGCAAAGGCATTCCAAGCAAAGAAGCGAAGCAATCTATCAAATCTTTCATCCCTAAGGCAGATCAAGGTATTTATAGCTATGGCATCTTCATCTACTCCTAAATTTATTGCAAACCCTAATGTTGTTGAAGTTATTAAATGCCCTAGACCCGTATTCCAGCTAGTTCCTGAAATTGCAAAGAAAGATGATAGCTTAGGTACATTTTCTCAAATACCTAAAGTGGTAGTATATGTTGAAGACCCTAGAATGTATATACACTGTCATATTGATGAGCTAGGTGATGAGGAAATTAAGAATATGTATGAATCTATGATTTGTGATTAATTGGGAAATGTCAAACCTGAACATAAGATAATAGAAACCCTAGGTTTCACTGAAATTCTCAGTATCTCGGATTTCCCCAAGGATATCATAAGGATATTATTAAGCAGAGTACATGGTGATTTTTTTTGGTTGGACTCAGTTCATAAAATCACAAAAGAAGCAGTAAAGACTATGGCAGGGTTACCCTCCACCGACAACAGACCTGACAAAACTAAGAAGGTCTCAAATGATCTAGTGACAACTCTAACTGGTGCAACATTTGATAAGAGATCACTAAGGGTAAACGATGTAAAGGATACAAATATCAGATTTATCAGTATGATCTTAAGTTACAAGACTACACATGCAAATAGGTTAAACTCGGTTTCTAGCCTATGTATTAAGAGTGCCTATGATATGGTAAATGATAATGCAAGAATAGACATATGTGAATGTGTAATGCCCTACCAGGAAATCCCGAAGGGATAAAGCCATAACACAAGAATAGAGTGCAATAAGTTTTTTTTAAAGGTAAACACAACATTAAGATACAACGAGATATAAAAGATTCAGATTACATAGCGAGAGACATCAACTAACACCTAAAGAGTTTCCCAACATGATTACTTAATTCCACAATTCACTTAACTCACGCTGATAAATCCAATAGGCTGATTATCTTATAACGAGATAATTCTTAAACAAGGATAATTTCTTTTAGAAGAGGAAAATATGAATCACATGCTACTGTTTATCCATAATGATTCATTCATACCTTACATTCAAGCTTTTCATAAAAATATAAGCCATGCATCTAATTTAATAACACACAAGAATTTCATCATATACTTATGAGATCTTTCCATGCATACTTAATTTCCTTAACAATAACTGAATATATTCCATTATACTAAGCTACATTCATTCATGTTCCAATTTACTGCATCTAAGAGAGGACTGCATACATGCATTTAAAATTAATTCCATCTTATCCACTTATACATTCTATCAAAATATCAATTCATACATGCTAACACTAAACATGAAACATAAGAATAAAAGCATCACATAAAACCAAGATGATCTCGGAGTTCACCCCTAAAGGGCTACATCTCCAGGTCTGCTCAACTGCAAGACCCCTCTGATAAATAATAAAGTTACGAATACAGGAGGTTCTCATAATTTACAAACCTGCCATCAAGGCGAAACATAATCAATATACAAACGACCGCATCGATCAATAAATACATAAATGATCCCTGAAAAATAAAAGATCCAGCTGAACATAATCGAAGTTAATACAAAGGTCCATTAGAGCATCCACAAAACTGAGTCAACGCAACCCAAGGTCTGGCATGAAATCAGGTTCTCACAAGGGCATAAGCAATAGGATGACTCCACAAAAGGTGCTCCTATCAAGACCATATAACCACACACTAGCGAACGTAGGGACAAGTGTCATCACACAACCTGGTATGGTTACCATGGCAGGTCTTCATAGGTTCCGACCCCATACACTGGGTTACCCTAGCAACCTAATCCAAACCTCTGGCCCATCCAAGCTTCATGTGGACCCACACATCCTCTCGTGAAGACAAGGATGATGGTTTGCCATTTCAGGCCTGATCATAGAATGTTGAGTCTGTGTTAGCACTCGTCCCATGTGTGAGGCACAATTATCTTACTTAGAGCTTAATATTCTAATCTACAGTTAGGTTATCACTTATTAGACTCACTCCTGATGGGTTACCCAGCAGCCACTTTGGGCGTTGCCCCCAATCGAAAGCCACTTTCACATACGACACTAGGCTATCCTCAAGTGACCTCAGAAACCAAGGAATACACATGGTCAAGCAAACGGAGTTCTAAAAGGAGGGAACAACCATCTGGTCAAACATGACTCAAAAGAGGTACACTTACTGACGGTACTCTAGCCAGAGACCTAACCAACTATGGTCAACCACGAATCATCATTCGACACCCACATAAAGGATATGACCAACTACGACACCACCATAATACAACAGTCAACTCGAGATCGAGGACAGAAACAAGTACCCAATCAACCATACAACAAGGTCCAATCAAACAAAGCAAGGCTTGCCATTACTTAAGCAAAAGAGAATACAGAAATTAAACTCGCATAGGCAATAACCAGCAGGTACAATCTTTTTTGAATTGATTTAAACATTAAATGTCGATCAAGTTTTCTAAATGATCAAGTTTTTTCAAAATACACTCACAGGAAGTCATCATTGCGAGGTGAATACAATACCACAATTTGCAATAGTACCATTTGTTTATTTCTCAAAATAGAAGAAAAATATAATTAAAATATTCATTTACTAAATGAGATTATCAGTAACTTAACAATTTTTCCAAATGATACTTAATCAAATTCTCAATTATACCAATAGCATGTATTTTAAATTTTTTTTTTTTTATATATTCACTATCGTGGAATCTGGAGGTGTCCTTGCCGAAGCAAGACAAATCCCCCAGTGTGTACAACCCACTCACAAGGTAGCAACACACACAGAGTTAACACAGCCGGGGACTCGAACTCAAGACCATGGGGAGCATACCCACGCCTTAAGTTGCGATCCACGACCGGGTGAGCTAGGGCCGAAGCCCATGTATTTTAAATTCATAATGCCCAATGATTAAATATTCATTTCTAACATTTCCAGATGACCGATAACATTCAAATCTTCAAATAATATATACTCCTGAATAATGTATATTTTATCTTTAAAATTTTTCCAATTTAAATAATATTCTATCTTTTTCCAAAAAGAAGCTTCCCTAATATTACAGGTCCAAAAGGATTAAATATTAATTCATATATATTTATTAACTCACGGTTAATAAAATATACACAATTAATAATTAATAATGCATAATAATCCAATAAATATTAATTAATATATATATATATATATTAATTTTCATTAATAAAATATATATTATTAATAATTTAATAATGTACAACTTTCACATTAAATATTAATTAGCATATATATTTATTTCCATTAATAAATATATATTAATATTAATTAATAATTAATTAAAAACTTTATATAAAAAATATACTTTTAAATTAATAAAAAAAAAAAAATTAACTAAAAAAAAATAATTCAAAAAAGAGATTCAAAAAGGGGGCGGCGAGGGTCGGGCCCACCTCCCTTACGCGGGGGTTGGGCGGCCAAACCCTAGCCGCAGGGCGGCACCACCGCAGCGGTCGCAAGCCCCGTAGCGCCCATGCAATGGACGCGGGGACCCTGCGGCCGCCATGGTGGTCGCAGACCACCGCCGGCTGCGGCCCACGCAAGGGGAGGAGGCGCGGGTAGAGCTCTGCTCCCCGCCCTCCAACCCCAAACAATAATTTTATTTTTTTTTCAAATACAAATTTTGATATTTTGTTAAAATAAATTCGATTAGAATATACATATTTTTATTTTTTTTATTTTCTTTTTCAAAAACACAAACACCCATTTTGCCTAAAACAGTCTCATAATGGGACTTAAAATAAAAATTTCCATCATGATAGAGGTTTTCAAAATTGGAAGAATTTGTTGGAATAACCAACCAAATAATTAGTCTTTTGGGCATAAGGAAGCTCATTTTTCATACAAGAAACAAGCAATCAGCTAATCTTAACCAATTTCCACACTAATTCTTAATCTTTGGACAATCAATGGAGGATTTGAAACCAAAAATTGCATGAAGAATATTCAAGCCCATTTTTTTTTTTTGAATTTAAACAATAACTAAATTGATAAATAAAATTCCTACCTCAATAAGAATTCCTGGAAAGGATCCGATGGAGAGCCCCCAACCTGCAGCTCAAGAAATCCTTCTCCTCCCAAAATCCCCAAATTTTTCATCCAAAATATTTTCCAAAAATATTTTTCCCCAAAAGAAATTCAATCCCCAATATTTTCCAAAAGTCTAGGTTAAATGGGAAAGGTTTGACCCAAAAATTTATTTTTAGAATTAAATTTTTTATTGAAAATATATCACAAAATAGTTTTTTTCCAACTATATCAATAAATTAATTTTGCTTTTCAATTTAAAATTGATTTTTCCAAATAACTGAAATTAACCTTTCTATTTCAAAAATGCCAACAAGATTAAATTAATTCTATTTCAATTAAATTTAAATCTTTCTTTTCATAAGCATAAACATAACAAATTTAACATTAAAATTAACTATTTAATTGAACTTGCTCCCAATTTAAATCGAGCAATTCAATTTAACGATTAATCGCATAAAGAAGCCCTGTTTAATTTAATCCCTTAATCTTTAATGCACAAACACATATTTAATCCAATTAAATACTATGGACTAATTACTCAATTTAACCATACACACAAAACTTGCAATCCAAGAAGCCAAACAGACAGACGACTCGCATACCCAACGAAAGGGAATACCGACGACGACTGACGACGCTCACTTGAGCATGGCTATGGTCAAACGAGGGTCTCACAACCACCTAATCCAACTCTAAGGATTAAAGAGGTACACTCAAACCTGCAATTTAGGCAATGACGAACCTCGCATCCATGCAGCACTGTACCTGAAATCTCCTGCAACCAAGAGTCATACATGCATACATATATAAACCTAATGAAAGCGTTAGCCTGAGATAATAACATGAAATAGGAGAATTAATAACTCGCATACAAACTAGTGCGAAAACCACAATAACAGATATGCACTAAAATCAAAACATCTGACTATAACACTATAATATGATAAACTAACTCAGGTCAAACCGAAATTAGAAATTGATTAGGGTAGGGGTACTACAGAATGGCTTAAAGATGAACTAATATACCCGGTATTGGCACCTACTTGTTTGTCTGATGCTATATATAACCAAACAAGTACCCGGTATTGGCACCAAAGATTTTGGATATGATATACCGGTAGGAGAACAACTATCAGTATTGTTGAACAACATGGGAGAGAATGGGGAAAATAACTTAAATGAATATTTTTAGGCATTGAAAGCTTGAATGAAAACAAGAGTAAGGTTATCACAAGCTATTGTAGATAAGTACCAAAAGGAAATTTGTTTTGTAATAAAGAAAGATGAAATTTGGATGGAGGCAGTTGTTCCTAGAACCATCTGGGTCACTGAAATGGGGTATGAGACTGATGACAACATAATAGAAACCTATGCAAAGCCCTCCTAGAAGCTCCTAAGAAACCTGAAGAAGAAGTATTTGGAAATGCTGAAACTATAGAAAGTCAAATTCAATCAAAGAAAAGAGTTAAAAGGGTTGAGGCAACTGTTAGAAAAGGAACCCGATAGGCAAAAGCTATTAAAGAAGATGTGCTAAAGCAAATCGGTATAACTGAAGGTGAATTGGAAGCAATCCAACCGGTAACACACCTTTCACTGATTGGAACTTCTTCAGAAAGTGTCATACCTACAGTATTGAAGAGAGTTGAGAGGAAGAGAAAACCTTCACCGGCACCTTCTCCTACACCAAAAAGACAGAAGCAACAGGTAGTAAGGCCCCCAGCAAAGAAATTAACTCCAAAGAAAAAGAAGTTGACTCCTAAGAATAAGTCAAAACAAACTATAGCTCCTATTGATAAATTACTAGACGAAATTACTGAGGATGCCAAGTTGAAGAATATCAGCAAACTGTATAACACACTATCCGCTGATGACAAGGAGAAAGTAGATTGTTGGCATTTTTGTTGTTTATGTTGTGATTGTCATTGATGGACACACACTTGTATTGAGATCCCCTTTATATGTATGAGCTAGAGCTCAACCGGTATTTGTTCCAACCGGTATGTTGTATTCTAGTCTTTAGACTATTGGTGATTTTGCAAAATGTGTTTCCCGGTCTGAAGCAGCATATCGACCCCAAGAGGTTCATAGATCCCAAGCGGTACGAGGAAGCAAAGTGACACAACACATTCTTACCAGTCTTCATTTTTGTCAAACCGGCAACCGGTATTTTGTATGAACCGGTAATACTCTGTGATGAGTTACCAATCCACCGATTGTTTGATGGTGCCGACACATTGACGGTGCTTTCTTGTGTCGTGTTACTGAGTATGTCTAGATTCATTGAACCTAGGAAATTGTAATGTAATCCTATTTGTTGGGACTAATTAAATTTGAGCCAAAGTTTATAGGCCCATTTCAAAATTTTGCTCTGTATGTCAGAAAGGCACCTAAATGAGTCAGTTTGAATGTCTAGTTAGAAAGGGGGTAAAATGGAGCCCGTTGATTTTCACAGGGTAAGGCTCGGGATTCATGTCCCACACCTTTCATTTGGCCTATTCAGTGATGTGCAACTTTCAGAATTCAATTTGGATAAGTTTATGAGGTACCCAGTTTGAGGGGTGAACTGAAAGTGCATTCTAGGCACAAATGCAGATTCTATTGAGTAGCCTACTTTGAGCGATTACATCTTTTTCCCTGTTGATCGTCATGGAGAAATTCAGAAAGGATTCAATTCTATGCATTAATGTGAGTCAGCCTGCAAAATTTCAGGTCTTGACGAATCCATTTGCTCAGTTTTCAAAGTCGAATCCGTTTGTAGTTTGTGTGTTTTGGCAAGTCCCTGTTTCGACAGCTAGTCAGAGCCCTGTTTCGCGTAAGTGTAAAATTTGCCTTAGTAAGCGTCATGCCATAATGATTGCTCCAGGCTGATGCTGGTATAAATGATGAGCCACGTTTCAAATTTCAAACCTCTATCAATCCGTTTGATCGGTTTTCAAAAGGATTCATTCAGCTATCAAATTCAGTTATCCGCACTCCAGTGTTATATCAGTTAATGTAGCCGTTTTGGTGAGCGCGTCGTTTGCATCTTGTCAGTCTGGTGATTGAACTGAAAATTCAAAGATTTAATATGTACTTTCAGGTACCTATGTTTCGAATTTGAGGACCTACAGAGGTCGTTTGATATTTTTGAGAAAGGCATCATGTGTTGCTAGGACATTGACTTCATCAGGTCCGCAGTGTCGACAAAGCCGGTTTGTCATTTTCGGAAATTAATATCTCTTCGCTCGAGAATTGTCTTGAGAAACCATTTGGTAGAAGTCATCCTTGTATATCAGAGTACACGCCTGTCAGATGGCGAGCTCCAGAAAGGTGTTTTGACAAGTTTGAAAATTAAGTCTTCGCGATTAAATGCGAAAATTGTGGC
This sequence comes from Cryptomeria japonica, assembly GCF_030272615.1. Classification (NCBI taxonomy): domain Eukaryota; kingdom Viridiplantae; phylum Streptophyta; class Pinopsida; order Cupressales; family Cupressaceae; genus Cryptomeria; species Cryptomeria japonica. The sequence continues at coordinate 450,899,423 of NC_081406.1, forward strand.
ATAATTGCCTGAAGGTTGTAAAATGCGGATTAATGATCCGAAAGCGATGCCGATCATTTCCAAAGGTATGTTTGAGGTCCGTGAAGCATTCCAGGGGTCAGTTGCATGAAAACGAAAAAAATTTTAGTCGGACCCACTTTGCGGCCCGACTTGGCTCATGCTTGTGCCGTATTAGTTTATTGGCGACTTTGTTCACTAAGAGATTTTCAGAATATCTAAATATGGATTATAATCACGAGGCATGTCATAAGAGTTCAAGATGTTATTATGAACTTCAGGCAATTTAAAATTGGCGAGTTTAGAGCCAAATTCTCCTTCAGCGACAAAGAAGAGACATCAAAAAAATGCACCTGGCAAGTAGAGGTTTGGAAGAAGGTTTTAGAACTTTCAAAATGCAATTGGCAGCCATAATGCTAATCAACTTTACCCAAATCTCCTCCTTGTTGTAGTTTTTGGAAAGGCATTAGAAATTACCAAAGCAATGAAGCTTTCAACAAATGTGAAAATGGAGTGGGAAGTTTGAGCTTCTTAAACAATGCAATTCCAAGTGCTATCTATGGTGAGAAGGCATTCAAACTCCAAACAAATACAGTGGCATGTGGAAAGTAAAGGAGGCTTTGATTTAAATGATCTCCAGCCAACATCCTCCCAGGCACATGGTGTTTGGGGAGTAAAAGTTTTAAAGTTTAAAACAAGTTTCAGCAAAATCAAATGCCAATGGCATTTTCCATTCAAACTAATATAATACCAGCAGGCAATATATTATTACCAGCAGACAATATGAAATATTAGTAGCAAATGGAGGTTTGCAACCTATGTGGCATGGTGGAAGACTGTTTTAAAGTCTTAAACAAATGCAAATTGGCTATTGTAAAGCCATCTTCCCAAAGTCCATGTGGTAGGTGAGTTGCAGAAACAAAATGAAATTTTGAAGAAGTTTAAACAGCAGATGCAAGCACCAGTTTCTCCCGTGCGTGGATGGTGGAGGAGAAGGAGTATGGAAACTTTCAAAGTATTTAAGACATAGAGAAAATGACAATGCCAATGTAAAATTGCAGTCTCTCCTCCATCACATGGCTGTTTGGAAGTCAATAAGATGCAATGGCAATTACAGTTAAACTCCTCTCTCACATGCCCTCCTTTCTCTCCTTCAAGTTGTGTGTATTGTTTGGAAGGCAAAAAATACAGCAAGTAAATTACTGTTGGCTAGACGTGGTGTTTGTGGAGAGAGCAGCAAAAACTTGGTAAAACAAATGCATGCATGGTAGCTTGAAGTCATTTTCCTCCTCTATGTGGTATGCAAAACTTAATAAAACACAGCAAATGAATTTGCCAGGTTCTACGTGGTGAGTATAGTGTGGAGGAAGGAGTTTTCAGTTTCAAAACACCAATTTCCCTTGCTGTGGTGCGTGGAAAGAAACAGCAAGCAACCAAAACACAGCAATTTTCCTCCCTCACATGAGAATGGGGAGAGCTGAAACCAAATCAAATGGAGGCCAATCAATTTCCTCTCCCACGTGGCTGGTGAAAGGGGGAAATTTGAAATCAAATGGCAATTGTTGCAGTCTCCTTCCTCTGTGTGGTTGTTTGGAGGCCATATTAACCATAACAAATGCATTTGGCAGGTGTAAATCCAATGTCTGCGACCTTGCCAGCATATTCCCTCCCTCGTGTGTTGTTTGAAGATAAACAATTCCGATTAAATCTAGAAAATCGCCATTAAAACCCAAAGAAAAGCTCAGAAGTGCAGTCCCAAGCATAAGATAATTATCCCACATTGGCTGTGCACTGGGAGCTTTTAGTATTTATATGTAAAACCTTACAGTAGTAATATGTCTAAGCCATAAAGGCTTTTGACACAAGGTGCCTATGGGCGCCCAAGGCGGGCCCATGCGCAAGCATGGTTCCCGAGGTGACAAAGGAGATGATTGAGCGACGACCAGATGGACCCCATGCAGGCATGCTTCCCGAGGCAGACAGGCGAAATTTTCTAGAGGAAGGCCGGGTTAACGAGTGAGCAAGTTCGAAAGAGATCAACGGCTCGTGCTATTTCGCGAAAGGAAGATGCACGCGAGTTACACCCCGTGAAGTTGCGAAAGTCAAGTGGCGGGTACAGTCAGCGGTCCAGTAGGCGGGTCCCAGTGAGGTGGCAGTGACGTGGCACACAGTTGGTGCCTAGGTGGTGATGACGTGGCGCTGAGGTGGTGTACACGTGGTGACCAAGTGGCAGTGACAAAGCAGATGACATGGCAGTAATGAGGTGTCATTCCAGGTGGCGTCCGGTCAACCCCATCGACCAATCGGAGGCCACCACGTGGCAAGGCGTCAAAGCACATCAGAGGTAAAAAATCAAAATTAAAATGAGTAAATGATATAGTCTAAACTAAATTAAATTTCGAAAAATTTAAATGATTGAGCACATTCGGGAATTAATTCTCCCAGGGTCTAAGTTTTGGCCAAAATATAAAGTGTTATATGTTTTCGGAAAGCTCTCGGAGTGAGGAATCCGATTATGTGGTTAATTTTGACAAATGTGAGATATTTTGGAAGCAGTATCCACGAGAACAAAATTCAGTTAGAGGGGAGACACTTGGCAATTTTCAGTTGTAGATTTGATTCTCTTCCCTCTCCTTCTTATTCCAAATTCTTCTCAGTTGTAAGGGTTCCAGAATTCTGTGAGGAAGTGCTCCAGTTTTCATGGCTTCCATTTTCTGAAATTCGTGACCCAAACTTGTAAAGTTCTATGGATCTATTCAGGGTATAGAAGCTACATTGCAAGATGACAGATTGTTTTCTAGTTGCAGGTCTTACTTGTGTCAGGCGTGAGTAAATTTCCCATGATATTGTCTCTGTGTATGCATTTAATTGTTATGAATTGAATCCTCAAGGAGGCTTATAATTTGTCATCTCAAGGAGATTGTATGACTGTTTGTAGGTATTCTTTAATGAAGAGTTTAAATTCTATAATCAGTCATAAACAATGGAATGTGTCCTAGATCTAATAATTTTATGAATGGATTGAGTAATGCATTAGTACAAGGTATTAATGCAGGGATATGTTGTAAGGAAAACGAATTTGCAGCTGTGATTAACATTTTGTAGTTTTGTGTGTGTGACTATGTTGCCCAATGAACAAGGCACTGGTCTTTGACAGATTTGGGGATGGTTTCAGATCAACATTTTAAAAGAGAAATCTATTTCCCTTTATGTTTAGGGGTGTGTGTTCCATTCTTTCCAAGCTCTGTTTCATCCTATTGTTTGTACAGATCTAGCCAATCTGTAATGTTTTCTAACCTATTGAGCTTGTGAAATGATCTATCTGCTTAATGTTGATGCAGTTATGTGTCTGTAATTGTTGTATTTAGTGCATCAAAAGGGTGTCCCCCCTAGGTCTAGCAGAACCTGAAGTGCAGGAGGATCAATTAGGGTCCTATGTTATGTTGTCCAAGCCCTGATGTGTTTTGTAGACTGAAATTGGCCATTTCATAGAAAGATTTGCAGGTGTTCTTGGGTTATCACTTTTGGTGAACAAAAAAAATGTTGATTCTGCTGGGGAAGCTAAATAGAAATTGCCTAATTTCATCCAGTTAGTCAGTCCATTACATATACACAGAGTTGAAAGTGGTTTTATGATGAAGATACTAGTCCTTGTTCTGGATCTACAGAGTGATATGTGGTACATGTCATATTTTATGAAGGAGTAATAGCGAATGCATTGTTGAGAGTTGTAAGAAGTTTTTGCAGCTGTATGCAAATTTTTCCCCAATTCTTATTGGGTGGTGACTCTGTGGTTCATACCAGTGTTCAGAAGCTTGGAAGAGTGTTGATTGCAGCGAGATCAAAGGAGTAACAGAGAATTGAATAAGTGTTGAGTGGCATTTTGCTGTTCAAAATATCCTCTATGCAAGAGGTGGCGACTCTGATGTAAAAGACTGTGCTAAAGGTGAAGTAAATCTTCAGATCTACAAGTCTTACAGCTACAAATCTTGAGGTATTTTTAGAGGTTTCAAATGCAAAGATGTTTGTTCAGAAAATTAGAATGTGTAATGTCGTTTTCCCATTTAGTGAACAACACTAGTCTAGAGGGAAAGAAGAATTTCAAGATTAATTTGCATATGTATGCTACTGCAATATCCAGTGTTTATGATCTTCAGTAGTATGCAAATTTGGAAAATTAGTGACTGCAAGGTTTTTTAAAAGATTTTAAAAAAAAAAGTAAGGTGCATGGTCATGATAATGGTTCAATGACTGTTATAAAACCTGATGGATCCAGATGTAGTTCCTAGATCCGTGAATCCTTTGTCAAATTTGAAAGAGATCAATATAGAAATTGAAAAATGTCTTCAAATGATCCAAGAGAGATTTGTCTGGTTGTTAAAAGGGAAAGTAGGGCTAAGAAGTAAAGGAGAATCATCATATGTCTTCTATGAAAGATTTTTAGCTGCATTGAATAAGATTTCAACTGATAATAGACCCCCTGAGTCTGTTTTAATTGAGATATTCTTAGAGCTTTATGAGCCTAACTCAGTTAATTGGTCAACTGCCTTCAGAAAAGAATGTGTTGAATCTATTAAAGAATGGATAGATATGATTGAAAGTAACCAATCTGAAAATATACACAAAATTAAAAATAATGAAGGAGGTAAGCCCCTGAGTGGAATTACCTCCTATGATGTTGAATGTGATTATTCTCAGTGTGATAGTTTAGATGTGTATTCAGAGCAAGAAGAAATTTGTGGGAACAGTGATTGTTCAACTAATCATGAGCCCGTTGAGGTTTCAGATGCTAATGATGTAGATCACCTTGTTGTTGATTTCAATCCACAATATGTTTGCAACCCTAGTTATGAAACTATGTTGCAACATGTAGCAACACATTATGAACAGCGTGATAAAGGATATGATGCAGATGCAAGTTGTTGTGATGATGAAATAAATGTGCATAGGGACATGAGCACTGCAGATCCAATACCTTTATTAGATTGGGACAATGTTTACAACTCAGAGGATGAAGCCAAGGAAAATGAAGAAGGAGGTTCACTATGTAGTGAGCAAATTTCAGAACTCTTAGTTGCTGACTTTCAGAGATGTGGATTCAAAAATGTGCCCAATCTTTCATACTCACTCAGTATATGTTTTGATTCTGATGATGTTTTTGAGGGTGTAAAAAATGATACATATGATGTTGATTCTCTTCCTATGTTTGATAGACAAAATGATAATGCATATATGGTTGATAGGTATGATAATGAAGGTTCATATGTTGATATGAATTCTGGCTTTGATATGCATTATGAGGATCTACCTTTTAGAAGACATGATAGATCTGGGGTGTTTTTCTCAGATTTGCAAGGAGGAAATGAACCATTGGCAAGTAAAAATCATGTATTTTCATGTGTGCAAAATGCTAATAGAAATTGTGATCAGCAAGTTGAAGTGCAGTCATGTTATGAGGAAGTTTTCCTCTCTAGTTTGCAGGATATTATTGTGAAAGAGTGTTTATTATTTCAGCAAGCTAGCAATAAGGATCTGTCTGATATTCCCAACTTTTAGAGGGAGTCGGATTACTTCTCATTTCAGCAGAGAAGTAATGGTAAAAAATATGGCACTCTTTGCTCACCTAGTGACCAACCCTCTCAGCGTGTGTTTGATTTTCAGAGATATCATGATTATAAACATGTTGATGATTATGCTTTATATGACCAGCTGATTAGAAGTGGAAGTGTTTTTGATCAGGCAGATTGGAATGATGATCTCAACTTACCTTCGGTTTGTGGAAAAGAAAATCATGTTTTTGACAGAGGTAAGAATTGATTTCAGTTTTGATGGCCCGGGGCCATTAATAAGTTGTATATCTTGTACAGTCGCTTTGCTTCAATTGTGTGGTTTTCAATAAAGTGCCCTGCTGTTTGGGTAGAATAAGGAAGCCCTGTTTTTGAGATGAGAAGAAATGAGAATGATTCGTTTTTGGGTGGTCTGCTTAACCAAAGATATCTGGATTCTTGTGTTGATCTTGCAATCAACCATCCCCAGTCAGAGCCGTTGTTGGGACTAATTAAATTTGAGCCAAAATTTATAGGCCCATTTCAAAATTTTGCTCTGTATGTCAGAAAGGCACCTAAATGAGTCAGTTTGAATGCCTAGTTACCAAGGGGGTAAAATGGAGCCCGTTGATTTTCACAGGGTAAGGCTCGGGATTCATGTCCCACACCTTTCATTTGGCCAATTCAGTGATGTGCAACTTTCAGAATTCAATTTGGATAAGTTTATGAGGTACCCAATTTGAGGGGTGAGCTGAAAGTGCATTCTAGGCACAAATGCAGATTCTATTGAGTAGCCTACTTTGAGCGATTACATATTTTTCCCTGTTGATCGTCATGGAGAAATTCAAAAAGGATTCAATTCTATGCATTAATGTGAGTCAGCCTGCAAAATTTCAGGTCATGACGAATCCATTTGCTCAGTTTTCAAAGCCGAATCCGTTTGTAGTTTGTGTGTTTTGGCAAGTCCCTGTTTCGACAGCTAGTCGGAGCCTTGTTTCGCGTAAGTGTAAAATTTGCCTCAATAAGCGTCATGCCATAATGATTGCTCCAGGCTAATGCTGGTATAAATGATGAGCCACGTTTCAAATTTCAAACCTCTATCAATCCGTTTGATCGGTTTTCAAAAGGATTCATTCAGCTATCAAATTCAGTTATCCACACTCCAGTGTTATATCAGTTAATGTAGCCGTTTTGGTGAGCGCGCCGTTTGCATCCTGTCAGTCTGGTGATTGAATTGAGAATTCAAAGATTTAATATGTACTTTAAGGTACCTATGTTCCGAATTTGAGGACCTACGGAGGTCGTTTGATATTTTTGAGAAAGGAATCATGTTGCCAGGACATTGACTTCATCAGGTCCGCAGTGTCGACAAAGCCGATTTATCATTTTCGGAAATTAATATATCTTCGCTCGAGAATCGTCTCGAGAAACCGTTTGGTAGAAGTCATCCTTGTATATCAGAGTACACGCCTGTCAGATGGCGAGCTCCAGAAAGGTGTTTTGACAGGTTTGAAAATTAAGTCTTCGCGATTAAATGCGAAAATTGTGGCGTAATTGCCTGAAGGTTGTAAAATGCGGATTAATGATCCGAAAGCGATGCCGATCATTTCCAGAGGTATGTTTGAGGTCCGTGAAGCATTCCAGGGGTCAGTTGCATGAAAACGAAAACACATTTAGTCAGACCCACTTTGGGGCCCCGACCTGGCTCATGCATGTGCCCTATTAGTTTATTGGCGACTTTGTTCACTAAGAGATTTTCAGAATATCTAAACATGGATTATAATCATGAGGCATGTCATAAGAGTTCAAGATGTTATTATGAACTTCAGGCAATTTAAAATTGGCGAGTTTAGAGCCAAATTCTCCTTCAGCGACAAAGAAGAGACATCAAAAAAATGCGCCTGGCAAGTAGAGGTTTGGAAGAAGGTTTTAGAACTTTCAAAATGCAATTGGCAGCCATACTGCTAATCAACTTTACCCAAATCTCCTCCTTGCTGTAGTTTTTGGAAAGGCATTAGAAATTACCAAAGCAATGAAGCTTTCAGCAAATGTGAAAATGGAGTGGGAAGTTTGAGCTTCTTAAACAATGCAATTCCAAGTGCCATCTATGGTGAGAAGGCATTCAAACTCCAAACAAATACAGTGGCATGTGGAAAGTAACGGAGGCTTTGATTTAAATAATCTCCAGCCAACATCCTCCTAGGCACATGGTGTTTGGGGAGTAAAAGTTTTAAAGTTTAAAACAAGTTTCAGCAAAATCAAATGCCAATGGCATTTTCCATTCAAACTAATATAATACCAGCAGGCAATATATTATTACCAGCAGACAATATGAAATATTAGCAGCAAATGGAGGTTTGCAACCTACGTGGCATGGTGGAAGACTGTTTTAAAGTCTTAAACAAATGCAAATTGGCTATTGTAAAGCCATCTTCCCAAAGTCCATGTGGTGGGTGAGTTGCAGAAACAAAATGAAATTTTGAAGAAGTTTAAACAGCAGATGCAAGCACCAGTTTCTCCCCTGCGTGGATGGTGGAGGAGAAGGAGTATGGAAACTTTCAAAGTATTTAAGACATAGAGAAAATGACAATGCCAATGTAAAATTGCAGTCTCTCCTCCATCACATGGTTGTTTGGAAGTCAATAAGATGCAATGGCAATTACAGTTAAACTCCTCTCTCACATGCCCTCCTTTCTCTCCTTCAAGTTGTGTGTATTGTTTGGAAGGCAAAAACTACAGCAAGTAAATTACTGTTGGCTAGACGTGGTGTTTGTGGAGAGAGCAGCAAAAACTTGGTAAAACAAATGCATGCATGGCAGCTTGAAGTCATTTTCCTCCTCCATGTGGTATGCAAAACTTAATAAAACACAGCAAATGAATTTGCCAGGTTCTGCGTGGTGAGTAGAGTGTGGAGGAAGGAGTTTTTAGTTTCAAAACACCAATTTCCCTTGCTGTGGTGCGTGGAAAGAAACAGCAAGCAACCAAAACACAACAATTTTCCTCCCTCACGTGAGAATGGGGAGAGCTGAAACCAAATCAAATGGAGGCCAATCAATTTCCTCTCCCACATGGCTGGTGAAAGGGGAAATTTGAAATCAAATGGCAATTGTTGTAGTCTCCTTCCTCTGTGTGGCTATTTGGAGGCCATATTAACCATAACAAATGCATTTGGCAGGTGTAAATCCAATGTCCGTGACCTTGCCAGCATATTCCCTCCCTCGCGTGTTGTTTGAAGATAAACATTTCCAATTAAATCTAGAAAATCGCCATTAAAACCCAAAGAAAAGCTCAGAAGTGCAGTCCCAGGCATAAGATAATTATCCCACATTGGTTGTGCACTGGGAGCTTTTAGTATTTATATGTAAAACCTTACAGTAGTAATATGTCTAAGCCATAAAGGCTTTTGACACAAGGTGCCTATGGGCGCCTAAAGCGGGCTAACGCGCGAGCACGATTCCCGAGGCGACCGAGGAGATGACTGAGCGATGACTAGGTGGACCCCACGCAGGCATGCTTCCCGAGGCAGACAGGCAAAATTTTGCAGAGGAAGGTCGGGTTAACGAGTGAGCAAGTTCGAGAGAGATCAACGGCTCGCGCTATTTCGCGAAAGGAAGATGCACGCGAGTTACACCCCGCAATGTTGCGAAAGCCAGGTGGCGGGTACAGTCAACGGTCCAGCAGGGGGGTCCCGGTGAGGTGGCAGTGACGTGGCACATAGTTGGTGCCTAGGTGGCGATGATGTGGTGCTAAGGTGGTGTACACGTGGCGGCCAAGTGGCAGTGACAAAGCAGATGAGGTGGCAGTGATGAGGTGTCATTCCAGGTGGCGTCCGGTCAACCCCATCGACCAATCGGAGGCCGCCACATGGCAAGGCGTCAGAGCACATCAGATGCTAAAAATCAAAATTAAAATGAGTAAATGATATAGTCTAAACTAAATTAAATTTCGAAAAATTTAAATGATTGAGCACATTCGGGAATTAATTCGCCCAGGGTCTAAGTTTTGGCCAAAATATAAAGTGTTATATGTTTTCGGAAAGCTCTCGGAGTGAGGAATCCGATTATGTGGTTAATTTTGACAAATGTGAGATATTTTGGAAGCAGTATCCATGAGAACAAAATTCAGTTAGAGGGGAGACACTTGGCAATTTTCAGTTGTAGATTTGATTCTCTTCCCTCTCCTTCTTATTCCAAATTCTTCTCAGTTGTAAGGGTTCCAGAATTCTGTGAGGAAGTGCTCCAGTTTTCATGGCTTCCATTTTCTGAAATTCGTGACCCAAACTTGTAAAGTTCTATGGATCTATTCAGGGTATAGAAGCTACATTGCAGGATGACAGATTGTTTTCTAGTTGCAGGTCTTACTTGTGTCAGGCGTGAGTAAATTTCCCATGATATTGTCTCTGTGTATGCATTTAATTGTTATGAATTGAATCCTCAAGGAGGCTTATAATTTGTCATCTCAAGGAGATTGTATGACTGTTTGTAGGCATTCTTTAATGAAGAGTTTAAATTCTATAATCAGTCATAAACAATGGAATGTGTCCCAGATCTGATAATTTTATGAATGGATTGAGTAATGCATTAGTACAAGGTATTAATGCAGGGATATGTTGTAAGGAAAACCAATTTGCAGCTGTGATTAACATTTTGTAGTTCTGTGTGTGTGACTCTGTTGCCCAATGAACAAGGTACTGGTCTTTGACAGATTTGGGGATGGTTTCAGATCAACATTTTAAAAGACAAATCTATTTCCCTTTATGTTTAGGGGTGTGTGTTCCATTCTTTCCAAGCTCTGTTTCATCCTATTGTTTGTACAGATCTAGCCAATCTGTAATGTTTCCTAACCTGTTGAGCTTGTGAAATGATCTATCTGCTTAATGTTGATGCAGTTATGTGTCTGTAATTGTTGTATTTAGTGCATCAAAAGGGTGTCCCCCCCTAGGTCTAGCAAAACCTGAAGTGCAGGAGGATCAATTAGGGTCCTATGTTATGTTGTCCAAGCCCTGATGTGTTTTGTAGATTGAAATTGGCCATTTCATAGAAAGATTTGCAGGTGTTCTTGGGTTATCACTTTTGGTGAACAACACTATTGGACCGACATGAAATCAGATTCCTTTAAAATGACATCATGTCTAGGGTTTTAAGTTGTTGCTGAAAGGGTAAATGTCATGCTAGGGTTTAAGGTGGTTGTTGAGTTGTTGAAAGAACGATCTTATCAGAGAAGATCAAGTTGTAATTGAGAGAGAGATAGAGAAGACTGAAGTAATGTTGGAATGCATTAACTGTGAGCAATACTGGATCTAACCAAGAAGTTTGTGCTATTAGATAGATCAAACACTTGTTGATTACTCACATCTTTGACAAGTCTGTAGCCCTTAACTAGGTAGGCCTCAAAGCCTTTGTAAAATCCTCTAACAAGGTGGTTCACTTCTGTGAATCTAAAATCCTCTAACAAGTTAGTCTTTAATCAGACATATCTCCTAACAAAGATTGAGATTCCTAACAGGATCTGTTCTGGTGAAGAACAATGTAAGACCTTAACTAGTCTAACCTTAACCGGTCTGGTTTCTATTCTGCAGATAGTGACTTGTGAGTTCCATCTCACCGTGGTTTTTCCCGGTTGGGTTTCCACGTCAAATATCTTGTGTTATGGTTGTATTTCTTTTGTGGGTGAATGTTTTATTCGCATTTTGGTTTGCATGTGTAGTAATCGGTCTGTCTGTTAGACTGTTTTACCAGTTTATCTTTAAACTGTGTAAGTGTTTTAGTGCAGTGATTTTTGGCATACTAATTCACCCCTCCCCCCCCCCTCTTAGTATTCATCATAGAGAACAGTGTAATATTACACTTAGATATTTTCAAAAAAAATTTGATGCAAGTTGTTGATGAAATGCCGGCAGATCTATACAACAGACTAGAAGCTAGAAGAGTAGCTATTATTGAGCTTGATAAGAAAATAAAGATTGAAAAATTACTTGTTGTACATCTTGTTAACTCACCTGATGAGATAGATCAATTGATCTCTAAGGCTAACCGGTCAATATTTTCAACTGCTCATCGGCATGTAGCACTAATGGCAGGGAGAGTGAATCAGATAACTAAGGAAACAATAGATGCATGGGATATATTCTTGGTAGAAAAAGAAAAACAGGAAGAGTATCATAAACCTAAAACCTTCAAGGTATACCAAAAGGATAGGGACAAAGGAAAAGGCAAGGTTGGTGGACCTCCCAGTATAAAGATAACAAACAACTTACCCCCACTGCCTTTAGATACTCCACCGGTAGACACTACTGAAAATCAACCGGCAACAGAGAGTATGAAGACAACACATGAGGACACAAATCCTGAATTTGAGGTATTGTACACAATGAATATCGACACACAGGAAGTCAACATTATGGTTGATAAGGAAACAAGTGAGAAAAGAGATGTGGCAACTGAGCCACCAGTAGAAGACACAACAACTGAGACAAATGTTGAAGATATAGTTGGAGACATTGAAATTGGGAGTGAGCAACAAACTGAACAGACAACGGATACAAGAAAAACTAATAGCACTGGTATTGAGCAACCGACTGAAAACATTTCAAAGGCAAGCTCAAAGAAACCGGTAGAAAATACATAATCACAAGCAGAAAAACTGGCAGTGGATACCACTGAAAAATCATCAGAGGCACCATCAGAGAAACCATCAATAGAGAGCACAAAGAAACAGGAAGAACAACAGGTTCATTCACAAGTACATTCAGAGATAGTGCCACCGGCTACAACTAAAAAATCTAAACCTTTGGTAGCTGAAATGGAGACACAAACCGATCCTCCAGTAAAAGAGGAAAGCAATGTTATTATCACCATCGACAGATTACAAATTGTGAAGTCAGTTGGACAGACATCCGGAACCTCCATGTTTGAATTCAGACCAACAAATGTGACAAAGGTACTGCTAGATTCAATTAAGAAAATACCAGATTGTAATGCACTAGCATATAAGGCTATTGATGACACCATACCAATTTTGAAGATGATAGCTCCAAAGTGTAACACAGACAACAAAGATTCTTTGAACCAATTAGACAGATTGTCTAAGTATATAACCAGTAATCTAATAACACTGGACAAAATAAATGAGGATACATTTAAGGAGAGATTGATAAAGGAAAAAGAAAAATCATTTGAGGATATAGTTAAGAAGAACAAGGGAGAGATGGACACTCTTTTACCGGAACTCAATGAAATCATTTTTGACTTCAAGAAACTATAGAGGGATACATGCAAAACGGATGTATTAACAAAAGATCTTGACAAAGAAATCAGAAAGACACAGGATAAGATTAAGAATATTGCTAACAATCTGATTGGGACATCAGATTCATTTTTGGAATTAGAAAAGAAAATTGCAAAGCAAGAAGAGAAAATCAGGAAACTAGAAAATGAAAAACAAAGAATAAAGGACAAAGCAAAGGACTTAAAATGCCGACTTGGTCCAAGATTAGAGTATCTTATTTCTTTGAGAAAAGAAATATCTGAGGCTCTGGTTCCCGGACTAAAGACACTAGAAGAGAAAATGCACATACTCACCGGTACAGCGCAGAGAAACCATGAGGCTATAAAAGACAGTAAAACATTCAGCAACAACATAAATTCAATTTTGACAGATATTTTTCAAAGTGTAACCCACCAGTTACAAGAAACCAGGCAGGACTCCACTGACAGCAAATGACAACCTTTGTCATTGATGTCAAAGGGGGAGTAGAGGCTATGAGAAAAATTATCAGCAAATGGCTCATCAGCTCAAGGGGAGCTCATATTTTTTTTGTTAAGACAATTCTGGCAGACTCATTTTTGGATGACATTTTTTTATGACACTTTTTGGATTTTCCTCATGAGTGTTGCCATCAATGCCAAAGGGGGAGATTGTTGGCAAATGCACACTCCAATGAGAAATTGTAGGTGATTGAAGGTTTTGTCATTGATGGCAATCTTGCAATCATATGATACCGGCAAGACAATATACCGACACCGGCAACAACAAACTCTGCACCGGCACATAAGACACTGGCAGACAAAGGAAGGATACCGGCACCCTGGTCGACAAGAATTTTGTTTATAATATATTTTGTAATTATTGTAAAATCATTGTAAGCTGCCACGGCGAGTTGTAATATGACTCATATATGTATGAGATCATTGTAGAACATTTTGTAAGGAAGAGATCGGCGAAATTATGCAGACCTAATATGCGAATTTTAGGTTAAGGGTTTATGTATGCAGTAGAGCTAAAACCGGTACTGGATCTAGCATAGCAGATGCTATTTTGAAGTAGTACAAGACATTGGATTTGTATAATCCATTTTGTAAGTCAGTGTAACTTCCTATTTTGTAGTTGAGCAGTGAGCTCTAGGCACTTGGCCTTCCTGCATGTGCAGGCCTCTATTGTAAGAGTAATATCCACTTATTGGCCAATAAGCGAATATTGTGGGTCACAAATCCCACCAAGGTTTTTCCCACACCGGGTTTCCTCATTAAACTATTGTTTTATGGTATGCTTTTCATGTGGTTGTTGTTATCTTTGTTTACTACATTATTTTTGGTTTACCAGTATATTGTATTGATATTCTTTACATGTTTTAAATCAAGTAAATTCTATAACCGGTTAGATACTGATTCACCCCCCCCTCTCAGTATCTTTGGGAATCCTAACTGACCTTAGGTCTCATTTCATGAGTTGGCCTCTATTATATCCATCTTCATTCTATGCTTGCCTTTGGTTAATTGTTCCTTCTATTCTAATTTGGAAAATTTGGCTTGAGAGGAATAATAGGAATTTTAGGAAACACTCTTCCCCTTTGCAATATGTGCTCTTCTATATTGAGAAATTGATTTCTGAGACTGTTTTGGCCTTCATTTACAAAGGTACTAGTTTGCACAATACTTTCACACCATGGGACAATTGGGTTACCAAACATTAGTCAGCTTTACAATCGCTCCCTCTGAATGGGGCAATTTCTAAACCGCAACCTTCATTAAATAGAGCAGAGGTGGTCTGGTTGCCTCCTCCAGCTTCTAGGTATAAATTAAACTTTGATGGAGCATCCTGTGGTAACCCTAGCAAATCTGCCATTAGTATTGTGGTCTCTGATAACATGGTTTGTATCATAAAAGCACAATGCCAGTGTATTGCTAGTGGGACTAATAATGTGGCCAAACTACATGCCTTTTCTATGGGACTTGATCTGCTCCTTTCATTACATTTGTTGGATGTTGTTATAGAAGTTGATTCTCAAGTTGTTTTTTTCATGGTCACTAATCCCTCATCGCACTCCTGGCATCTACAATATTGGTTGGACAAGATACTTGCTCAGCTTGAGCTGTTCAATTCCTTCTCTATTGTTCATTGTTATAGGGAAGCTAATAAGGTGGCAGACTTCTTGGCCAATAAAGCATTAGATGAAGATATCAAATCTTTGGTTGACGTGGATTCCAGTTTTTTACCACCTCACCCGGTTTAAATGTTTCTAACATATTTTGCTGAAACACGACCTTGTATCTTGATTGGTGATTATATTCAAGCATGCAGTTTAATGTGGTATTGGTGGCCTTTTTGGCCTTCATATCCTCATTACGTCTGCATTATTGTGTGTAATCTCAGTCTGGGTATGGGTTATTGTTTTTGTTTCAATTGGTTGTTGTGGGGCACGGGAGAATCTTATAATCATGCTCTGCACAGACTACACACTTCAAATCTGCCCCGTACTTATCATTGTTGGCATGTGGTTGTGGCTTTGGTTTTTGTTTGTCTAAATCATGATGACTGCATGGGGTTTTTATTTATGCTGATTTTTAATGATTGTACTTCTGTCCGGGTGGCTCGCTTGAAGTTTTAATGATTCATTTCACTTCTTCTCTTGCGGTGGCAGTTTTTGAAGCTATTTCATTTCATGTGGGGGATTTCGTTTGTGTGGCTATCTTGCTTTACTGTTGTCAAGTTTATGTCGAGTTATGGCTATGAGTATTGTGCAGAAGTTGTCATTATTTTCTTTTAAGGTGGCGCCCTGTGGTTTGTTTTTTGCACGAATGTTGTGGGTTTGCTTGAGATGATATTTGTTGTTGCATCCTTTGGTGGTCGAGCTTGTTACCTTATAATGGCTTTGTTCTCTTTATATTCCCGTGTTCTCTTGGTTTTGCATTATCTTTTTATGGAGTCTGTGGGTTATCGAATTTTGATGCCTCTCAAGCAGTATGACTTCCAAGAATCTCATGTTTTTGATGATGAAAAGATTGGTCGTCTGTTTCAAGTTTATTCTCTGGATTTCTCTCTGGCTTTTCGCAAGGTTTTGGGAAAACGATGGCTGGTGGAAAATGCAAGTTGTTTTCTTGCTGAGATTGCATCTCGTTTTCTCACTATTTGTATGGATGTGCTCCAGGATTCTGCTATGCTTAAGGCACTTTTTTTTTATGTATACTTCCATCTCTATTTCTATACTGCTGATGATTTGGATTGTGCATTGTCTTTCTATCATTTTGAACTTGGTAATTTTGAGTATGGTGGTTTCCTACCTCATTCTCTGTTATTATCTTCTGGTTGGCATGGGGAACTTCTTTCAATTATAAGAAATGACTTGATTTCTAACCTTTATGATGATAGTTTGTTTGCCTTGGTAGCTCTATTAGATCATGTATCGCCAGATTGTTTGGCGGCAGCTGTAAATACATTTTCAGGTATTCACTTTCTCCTGGACTCGATGCACACAGTAATGTCTTCGCCAATTTCAGTATTGCCTATTCAAATGGTGCCTCCTGCAGTTCTCATTGATGTTGATACTCCCCCTTCCTCTCCTCTATTGGAAAGCGCTAGCTCATGGTATTTGAATTCTTAAATGTAATTTCCTTAGCCAAAGAAATTTTTGTACTCATTACAAAGGGTTGGGTTTTTTGTTGCCCAATATGGCAATTATGTAATCTTGGGTGGGCCTCTATCAGGTTTTTATGTATGAGCTAGACCGGAGGTTTTCTTTTCCTGGTTCTTTCCTACCGGTGCTCTTTGAACCAGGTTGTAAAAATTATAATATTAATAAAATTTAGTGGTTTACCACTTTTATCAAAAAAAATAAAATAAAATGTTTTTCCATTAAGGATGAAATATGGGACTATCAAGTCACATTTATTTTAACCAAATTATTGATGGACATGCAATTATCCAAGTGTCCAATGGATTTTATAGAGAAAATCCTTCAACTATTAAAGTGTTAAAGTTTGTTTAGTACATCAAAAATTATTTGAGCATATATGAATAAACTTTGTGGGTATGTTTACCCATAAATGTTTGGCATTGAAATTCAAAATCCCTCTTTGAGGTAATCCTCCATTATCACCTTATGGAATAGAAGTGGTTGAGTAATAATAGGAACACAATATACATCATTGTCACATAAATAGTCGTTACTTAGAGTCTTGAAACTAGTTTTACAATTGTATAATTATCTATTCATCCTTGTACTTTTCATTGAATTCCCAAATGCTCATGGAATTATAGTCTTCCATAAATTTGTCTCGTGCCTTGCGTTCCATATTATAGATTTTTGGCTCAAAGTTGAAAGGATGGTCTGGCTTGGCCATCTCAATTCCAATGAAAGCAAAAACAAAGAGTGTCGTATATATATACAAATAGTCCCCCTGAAAAGTAATACATGACAAAATAATCATTTAAAATATCTTAGAAATTCATTTGATAAAGTGTAGACCTAATATATTAATCTTCTTACCGGAACATTTAATACCATTCCACCAACAAGTCCAGGTAGAAAAAGCCACGATATAGCACCTAGGTAACAAAAAATAGTATCTTTAAACTCATATTTAAGAACTATTATGAATTCTTATCTTGTATATATGTCATTTATCAAAAAAAGGTACAACCATCTACTATGTATATTATTTCTATTCAAAAATTTATGGAGGAATAAATATAATAGGCATACCTTGAAAACCACTAGGTCCTCCTGATTCTTTGAAAACCTTCAAAAATTCTTCTTTAAAATCTCCTGCAATTATAGATTTCAAGTCCAAATTAAATGGGCATACATAAAAATGAAGGATTTAGGTGCACCACTTCATTTTATATACTAAAGATTTTAGATTCCCAATTCTTTCTTCATCAAAATGAATTACCAAGAAATATAAAAACTCAAACATTTCAAGACATTTACTTGTAAGTAGGATGTCTACCTTTGATATAATCTAACTACAAAATCTAGTAATGAAGGAAATAATGGGCAAGATCATAAATGTGGAGGTATTGTTCTTATTATAAAATTTACGTTGGATACTCATCCACAAATAAAGGATAAATATTGTTATATATCACCCAAAATTACAATAGAAATTATAAAATTTGTTCAATCTCATCAAGTTTCTAATCAGTAAATTAATCATATTAAAAACCTTAAACAACCTGTCAAATTGATATTAAGAAAAAAAATAAAATAAAAAATACATAAAAAATTGTTTACCATATTGTCATTGTTATCAGATCATAATGTCTTATACGCAATGACCTAATACTTTTTAGTAATCTGAATTCTCTTAACTATGATGAACTATACAAAATTTACAAGTTTTAAAATGATATACACTTGCTATGGGATAAGGCATAAAATATGAGATCTTATGTATTTACATGCACCACCACTTGGGATGAACTATTTCACATCCTATAAGAAATGATTGTTCATTAACTTTAAACTAAATGAATTCCATTGATTATTGTAGATTTTAAATAGGATGGACCACACATGACGAGAAAGAAAATAAAGAACGTGAAGAATATGATATATATTATTCATTTTCATATTACAAGAATATCTAATAAAATCACATGTGCCCTAATATACACACTCAATTTATAATAATCCAAATGGCACCATAAGTTTATACCAATAAAAAAGATATCAAAATTTGTCATATTGTCCTCTTGATATCTACCATATCAGAGGGGGTTATGCACCAAGGGGATGCAGAATGGAAAGGGAAATAATAAAGGAGTAATGTAATTAAAAAACAAAAACACCCATGGCAAGAGGAGACAAAAAAGAATACAACTTAAGAAAGTAAGTGACAATGGAAATCCCAAATGAAGAGGAAAGAAAGAGATAGATGATGATTCAAGAGAAAAAAGACACCACAAGAGGATGAAAATTGCAACAAAGATGAGGTTAGAGCACACCAATGTGTTTGTTGTTGAGCATGCCAATGTTAGTGTTGTCGAGGAGAAGAAGAAATACAAGGAAGAAAAGGGTGAAGAGGCCCTAAAAAGATCAAATTCATGTTGAAATAGGGCAGTAAAATTATTAAATAGTTTAGGAAAAACTCTTGAAGACTTATCAAATATAAAAATAAAATTAGCTAACAAATTTATGTGATTTTTGCAAACTATAGAATAGGTCTTACCCATAAACAAAGCATATTTAGAGGAATTAGTTAATAAAAGTATAAGTAAATCAATGAAAATGGAGAAAGATAAAGAAGAGAAAGTTAAATTTAATTCGGGCAAAGAGTTGAGGTCACTAACTAATCAAATGACACTTACAAATAAACAGATGAAATGTTATTTTGAGGAGTCACAACCCCATGACCAAGATCCATTCCCACAACCATATAAGCGTAGAATAATTTCAGTGGAAGAGGTACCACAAAAGAGAGACGAATAAGAGAAACAAGAAAAATTAGCTCAAAATGTTGCTTGGGAAGAGATATTGAGAAGAATGTTCTTTGATATAAAATTAAAGAGAGATAAGGGTAGAGAACAGAAGCCCCAGATAATTCAAATTATTAAGAAAACTTAAACCGAAGAAGAAAACATATAAAATGGAAGCCTCAATTAAGATACCATTTTGTGGTTAGGAAACCATTGAAGCCACAAAACATGTGTTCTTATTGAAGTCCCTATGGGAGGGAAAAGGTGTACAAGAAGATAGGCAAAGATTATTGGACTTTGTTTCCTCTTTAAGAAAAGATGAACTAGATAGGAACATGAAGACCTACCCTCAACATAATAGTAGTTGGGATGAGGTTAAGGGTGATTTCTTAGTAAATCATGATACTTTGACCATCCCCATCAAAAGTGTCAACAAAATGAGAGAGTTGGTACAAAGGGATAATGATTCACCTAAGGCATATGATAAAAGATTCAAAGAGGTTTGCTGAAAAATAGAAGAAGTTCCACTCTCGAAGAAATAGAAAAATCAATGGTTCACTTTTAGATTGCAAAAAAGATATCAGAGTAAGTTTGGATAGAAGAGTCTTTGAATCCTACACGGAGTTGATTACAATGCCCTATGAGATCAAAGCACAACCCTAGAGGAAGCCAAAAATATATGAAACCAAAGAAGCACTTAAAGAACTCTATTTACAAATATAGAAACTAACCATTCAAATTGAAATCATAGCAAAAGGAGAACAAAAGAAGGCAAAGGAGATATGGTGTACATATTTCTCTGTAGAGGGGCGTCTCTGGAATGAATGTACTAAACACAATGAAAGAGATTCACTGCCACCTTACATGTAGAAGATAAAACCATAAAGGATAATTTAACATATTGTGCTATTTGTAGAGAATGGGATACTCACTTAATTGAGGATTGTCTGAATTACTAGCCTCCAATCCATAATAGAGGAAATTATTGCTACTAGGGATGTAATAGTCAGAATTAAATTGCAGATTAATGGAATGACGCAGGTTACAAACAGTCCCCTTGGGGAGAAAAAAAGGAATTCTCATGCTATGCAAAATAACTCAAAACCAACTATATTGAAGACAACTTGCAATCCAATTGTACAGGTGGTAAAGGCCAAGGCATAAACAACCAAAGGAGGAATATGCCACTTGTTTTAATTACGAAAATGATGGCCACTATGCATCTAAGTGTTGGGGGTTAGAACAAAAAAAGAAATATCCATTTTATGGAGATGAAACTCATGATTTATACAAAAGTGAACATGCCAAGAAATTATTTCAAAATGCAAGGGACACCTTCAAGGAGTGACAAATTAAAAGGGGAGCCAGGGTTAGCTGGAGAGTACCTTTGTAGGGATTAGGGGATGCTAAAGGATGAACATATGGTCCTTAGATACATCCAACGAAGAATATTTTGGAGAGGGGCCAGTGGTGGAAATGAAGAAAAATAATTCTTGATCAAAGAAGAAAGATACAATCCTCACTAGGCAAGGGACTGACACCATAAAACATAAACATAATGAGATTGATGAGGAGTATGAAGAATCTAGTTTGCAAGAGGAAGACTAGGAATACTTATGATTCAATAAAGACCAACATGAGAAGATAATAGAGAAACCTAAAAACCATATCACAACAACAAAATGGAGTAGCATGTTTTACTGACGAAGAAGTCAGGATGTTGAAGGATTTAGCCTCCTTAACACTGCAAAAAGACCTAGTGGTGAAATTGAAATAGCTGGGGAAGTACTTGTTAACATTATTTCGGGATTGGTCTACGGGTGGCATTTTGCTATTTTTGGTGGCCCCACCTCTTTTTGTTTCTCCCGTTTGCATGCATCAGCAGGGACAGTTGTCAGCTCGACAGGGGTTTTGTGCGATTATTTTTCCCTTTTGTTTTTGCAATAGTGTCGAACTTCCACGTGGCGTGGGTTGTTCGTTTAGCGGCATCTTTTTGGTCCCTCCACCCGCCATTTTTTTATCGTGACTCTTTGGTCGTGCGCCTGCAAAGCAGAGCGTCATAGGACTGACAATGTCAGGGGCTAACAACTTTTGGGGCGGTATGTCAGAAAATCATACAGGTGGCCCACGACGTGCGAACAAAATAGGCGGTGGAGTCCGAGTTTGTTAGGAGTCGGAGGCTCTTTTTAGTTTAGTTTTTTCCCTGTTATGGGGGTTCAGAACTTCGCAAGGTGATTAAGTTTCTTAATAGTATTTTCAGCCTTAAAAGCTATTTTTATTGTTTTCTGAAGAAGTTCAATCAAACTGTGCCTATGGCCTTTGTGAGACTTTACTCTCAGTATGCATTAATGGTCTTTTATGTGCTTCTCTATTAGGATTTTCAAAGACTTCAGGAATATATATATCTAAGATTTTGCCGATTGAACTATGTGTTACACTTGTTATTTGGTAAATGCATGATGGGTATTTCTTTATGTTATAGAAAGATTTGATTGAATCTTGGTTGTGTTTCTGATCCGGACTTGTAGATTGTTGAATGGGCTCAGAAAAATCATATGTAATTGGTTTTTATGTTCTCATGTCTTCTTAAAATATGCTCTAGCGCATCGCCTCAGTAGCCTAGTTTTTACTATTTTAAAGTGTTTCTTTCTTCCCCTTTCCTCGAAACACCAAGGAAGAGTCAGCTTTTCAATCCCAGAGGTCATTCAATGAACCCTACGCAATCAGTCCCCCATCACTGAATTTCCTATAAGGTTGTTTGTTTCCAGAGTAAAATTATGAGTCAACAATTCTTTTTCTGGCACGCCTGGTGGGACGCTACTTCTCAAGATTCAAGCCAGTATATGAGCCGCAAACCTACTACTAGGAGCCAGACAGCTTTGGATCCCAGTTTGTTCCTTCCACCCCTAGTTAGTGTTTATCAATCTATTGCCTCTTCATCCCAGAGCCTCCCTAGTGTTTCTACAGTTACTCCTGTCGCAATATTGGCTCAAATCCCGCCTAGAAAGTTTGTAACATGGGATAATAGAAGTCCTCTCATTCCTTCGGTTCTACCCGCCACATGGGCCTAAATACCCTCTACTGCACTGAAAGCGGTTCCTAAGTTTACCGGGGAATGTTCTAAGACTCTCGGAGAACACTTTCAAGACATAGCCAACGTCTGCACAATCCATAGTATAACCAAGCAAAATGTAGCTTTGAGGCTGCTAGTGGTGTCATTCAAAGGAAGAGCTTTGGACTGGTACAGATCCCTCACTCCAAATTCTATTGGTAGCTGGGACCAGCTAGGCGACCGTTTTTTCCAAAGATTCTCTGACAAAGCAGACAGGTCATCTTTGATGCATCAATTGATTACAATAAAGAGAGCCCCACAAGAAGCTTTAACAGAGTTCAGTCTGTGCTTTCAGAGGACTTGGGAGCGAATACCTTTATCTGCTCGTCCTCCCGCTGACATGGCGTTTGTTTTCTATCTAAAGGCTTTCAACTCCAATATATCGGTGATGATTCAATCTTTAGGCGGTAACACTCTCCCTCAAGCTTTCGACTTGGCCATCTCCGTAGAAAATAACTTGATTGATGCAAGGAAACTATCGCCATGGCCGCTTATGCCTGTCTTTCCAGATCTATCCAATCAGCCAAATGGCCTGAATATCCCGAAAATGGCTATTGCCAGTTCATCCGCTCCCCAATCTATGTATGCTTATCCCGAACCCCAACAAGCAAATCCGCCTCCTCCCTCGTCTTTAGCTACTGAGGTTAGTGACATGAAAAATCTACTAAGGTCTTTTTCTAATGAAATAGTCAATCTAAAGAGATCTCAAACACCACAAACCAGACCCCCTTTCCAGCAAAACTACCAATCTAATAGGCCTGCTTATCAACAAAACTAGTACTCGAATAATTGAGTTGTTCCGAATCAATCAGCTGGTCAAATAGTTCTCGTGCCCAATCCGTTGCAAACAGTCTACCCTAGCACTGGTAAAGAGTTGACAGCAGGACAAAATAATCTGGCAAATGATACCAACTCTTGGTATTTTCCATGTAACAGCACACACTCCAAAAAATTGTCCGAGAGGCAATCTACAACAAAAGCTTGCAAAGCAGTGTTGCCAAGGCATGGCGACTGACGACTCGGCCTACGCGGCCCCCGGTATGGACAATGCTTCCTTCATTGCACAAATGCAGAGCATGTCAATGGAGCAGGAAGCAGAAATAGCCCCAGATCATGCACTTTTCTCTTGGATGGAAGGAGAAGATATTGTGATGACTAACGACGCAGCATTGTCGAGCTCAAGGGTTCCTGAAGTGCAATTAGATTACACTCTCAGATCGAAGAGGCGGTTTACGGGAAAAAATGTAAACATACCAGGGAAGTCCCCCGTCGACAATGCTCCCAAACAACCCGCAGCCGCTGTTACTTATCCGAGGAAAGATTCCATCCCTTATAAGCCCAGGGAGACAAAGACGTTGTTGCCATCAGTATTGGACGTAGTGGAGCAGTTAAGGAAAGCCCCGGCCAACATATCTTTATGGGATCTTCTTGCCATCCCAGAGCAAAGGATTCGTTTGAAGGAAGCCTTGTCGAAGGAGGTTACCCCACCCAGTAGGAAGGCTGCTACTACTCTGCCGATGAGCAAGCAAGCTTCTCAGCATCCAGCAGACAGATCATATTCAGTAGCGGCATTGACAAATCAAGACGTCCAGCCAAAATCTTAATCAGAAGGTAAGCCTAAGCCCAAACCTTTTTATTTGACCCTCATAGTAGGGGATAAACTGCTACATAACTCTATGATAGACTCTGGCGCTCGCACTATCATCATGCCTAAGCAAATCGCTGAGATTTTGAATATTAAGCACGAGCCATTAAATCGTGGCGTCATGCAGTTAGATGGGAAGAAGGTACAAACCGTGGGCCTCATTAAAGACCTCCTGCTAATGTTGTTCGCATGTCCTAGCGTCACAATGTCTCAAGAAGTAGTGGCTATTGATATTCCCCTTGTTTTGGTCTTTGCCTCTCTAGAGATTTTACTGCCAAGATAGGAGGTTACCTGTCCTTGGACTGGTCCCACCTTATCCTCCGTACCAAGCGAGGTGCCAAGGTCAAAATCCTCTCAGAACCCCTTCATGTTGAGCATTTTGTAGATCAGGCTATGCTCAATTTTGAGCCAACCCACACCTCAATCTCCAGCAAAGAAAGAAGGATTATAGAATTCATCGAAGAGGAAGAAATAATAGGAGATACTTTTCCAGATTAGGAGGTTTTTCTTGAGGAATTCATTGATTCTGACCCTTATTCAAATTATCATCCCACAGGTCTTGGTACTTACTCCATTTTTTATGAAGGTCAGGTTGTCCCAAAACTAGTTAAAGAACCCTTTACCCAAGGAGATTTATCCTCTTTACTCTGGTCCCTACATTTTGATGGTGCAAGATGCAAAGTAGGTTTAGGGGCTGGAATTTGTCTTACTTCACCTTCGGGCGAGCAAATTCTAAAGTCTTTTCGCTTATAGTTCGGTTGTTCCAACAATGAAGCAGAGTACGAGGGACTGATTCAGGGCCTGATGTTGGCAGAAAAGATGGGTATAAAGAAATTAAAAGTTTTAGAAGACTCTGAACTTGTTGTGAATCAGATTCGGGGAATCTCCAGTGCAAAACATGTCCGTATGAGGTCTTACCGCCACAGAGCTTGGGATTTGATCGAAAGCTTCGAAGCTTTCAACATCCAAAGAATCCCCCGCAAGGTAAATGCATCTGCTGACCGGATGGCCACTATTGGGTCAAATTTCGACCCCACTATGGATTTGCTAGTCAACCCCCAAGCAGTTGGCATCATCATTCGACCAACTATCCCAGATAATGACACCCACTGGCAGGTTTTTGAGAATGATGAACAAATTGCTTTGTTCATTCAGAATTCGGGGGAGTTTGTAGATCAGTTACAACCCAAGGTTAAAGAGGTGTACGGGGATCAAATCATACAGTTAAAACCAAATAAGCTCCCTAATGGGCTAATCACCTTAGAGAACCTTTTCGATCAAGACGACGCCAAAAGTGATAAGCGGAAGCTCGCGGCTGATAAAGGAGACTATACCGAAATTACGATAGGTTATGGTAGAATCCTCAAAGTTGGGAAGGAGATTTTGTTGGCATTATGTGAACCGACATGGCATTATGTGAACCGGCATGAAGACATAATGATATTGTGTGTTGTCATTGATGTCAATATGAGACATGGTGTGAACCGGCACATGTGATAGGGGAAGAGAGAGAGGAACAAACATATGTATGAACCGGTTTATATGCCAAAGCGAAGCGACATATTTGTTCAAGATGAACCGGCATGTAGTTATGGGAACTGGCACATGGAAGCATTGTATGACTACCGGTTGGTAGGTAGCTTCCACTTCAGGGTTTCCAGTTGGAGTACCTCAAGTCTGTGTGACTCAATTGGTGATCTTTGTGTGATGAGTTAGCAGTATGACGGAGGATAGATCATGTTGCCACGTAAGCTCTGTGCGCGTGAAGGATCTTGCATGAAGAAGACTATTCCTATCTACCTCGGGAATGAGCGAAGTCTGTCAAACGGTGATAACGCGTGATGGGTTATCAGCTGCCATGAAATCGGTGGATAATGGACGATGGAGAATGTCTTGAGATCAATTCAAGATTGTTGCATTTAATGCAGTATGATTCAACGGTCAGGATCGAACCGTTTGAATTGCTTAACCTAACAGGTTTAGGGTTTAGGGTTTTTGCTACCGACCTATATGTTTCCAATAAGGTCGATGTAGTGTTTCTTTTTGAGGTTGTTGGCAAAAGTTGTGAGTGTGTATCCAAGGGAAGTGATACGTGATTCTTGCCAGACCAAAGGAGAGAAGAGATATCTACAAAGTGAATGTGCAGAAGGTGAAAAGGAGCCAAAACGGATCTGCATTAGCATTGAGTGTTGTTAACAGATCATTGTAATTCCTGTTGATCTCTAACCACTTCAACAGTTGTAAAATCCCCTAACAGGGTAGCCTTAACTGGCTTGATTCAAAATCCCTTAAATCGGGTGGTCTTAACCGGCTTGATTAAAATCCCTTAACCCGGTAACTCGAGGCTAATGAGTTCTGAGAAGCTAGAGAGCTTAGGAGATCCTTTCAGCTATTGAGTACTTGAAATCCTCTAACAAGGTGACCCTATCGGGTTTTAACCCTTAACCAAGTGATCCTTAACAGGATCAGTTCCTACCAGAACCTATTGTAATGTCCTTAACTGGACAAGGCTCCTAATAGAGCGGACTTCTAAAGAGTTCAAAAAGTAGCTTGTGGGTATTCATCCCCACCGTGGTTTTTCCCAGTTGGGTTTTCACGTGAAAAATATGTGTGTCATGTGAAATGCTTTTGTCTTGTGATGCTTTGTTTTACCTATTAAGCACATGAAGGTTCTATGTTTTATGCCTGTCTATAAAACATATTGAACTCACTATTGTGATGATCTGATGGTCAGGTTTACCTGTTTAAGCATGAGAATATAATGATACTATAGTATTCAGCTAAGAGGGTAGCTTATTGAGTGACCGGTTCATGACTAATTGAGTTGTACTGGATGTTACCAGTTGCACTCTGTTTTACCGGTATCCCTGTTTGTTAGTCATTTGGGGTATTTGTTGTCAAACCGGTTTTGGACTATATTTGTGTTTGTACTGATTCACCCCCCCTCTCAGTACCGGTTTGGTACTCGTGGTTCATCATTGAGTTATCAATTGGTATCAAAGCACTCCAGGTCCTCTGTGTTGTAAGCTTAACCGCTTGAGGAAAAGATCCTAGTCAAATGATGAAGAGGGAAGGTCCAAAGTTTAACAGAGAAAATTTTGGTATATGGAAAGACGGGATGAAGATATTCATCAAAAGCATGGGTGTTCAACACTGGAGTTATGTTGAAAATGTATATGTTGTTCCTACCGGTACTCTCACCGATGACCAAAAGAGAGAGATACAAGAAAATGGGCAAGTCATGGAAGCCCTCATCAGTAGTCTATCTGACATTGAGTTTATTGATGTTCAGGACAAGGCAAATCCCAAAGAGGTATGGGATGCTCTTGAAAATATCTATGGTGGTGATGAGCATGTAAAACAGGCTAAGGAAGAGAGCTTGAGAGGGAAGTTTGAAGATATGCGGATGGTTGAAAGAGAGACCATTCAGCAGTATGGAATAAGAATCAAAACGGTTGTTGGAGAAATCAAGAGTGCAGGTGGTAAAATAGAAGATTCCACAGTGGTAAGCAAAGTCCTGAGATCCCTGTTGCCAGTCTATGCAATAAGGGTTGTTGCTATTCAGGAGCTAAGATCAATAGACAAGTCTAAGGTGTCCTTGGACTCCATTATAGCCAAGTTGACAGCCTATGAGCTGAATAGTTTTGATGGCAGTGTTCAAAAGACAAAATCAGCTTTTAGAGCCTCTGCTATACCTTCCAGAAAAGGAAAAGAGGCTAGCACTAGTGGGGAACCTAATCAGAGCAGAGAAATGAATGATGAAGAGTTTCTGATGGAATTTGAAGCACTTCTTGCCAGGAAATTCTCAAAAGGAACTGGTAAATACAAAGGTAAGCTACCTTTGAAATGTTTCTCTTGTAACCGGATAGGACATATTGCTATGAATTGTCCTAATAGTGACAACAAGGATAAACCGAAAAGGTTCAAGAAATTCAAAGGAGGAAACCGGAGAAACTGTTTTGTGGCAATTCATGAAGGTGTCACAGATGAGGAATCAAAAGATGAAGAGAATGAAGACATTGTGTTTGTTGCTGTAAAGGAAGATGTGGCAAACAAGAAGGCTCTTGTCTCCCGATTTGATGATTCCAATGAGTGGATCATTGACAGTGGTTGTTCTCACCATATGACTGGTGACCGGAGCAAGTTTCTATCCTTAGAGGAGTATGATGGTGGTGTGGTTCGCTTTGGCAATGATGCACCATGCATGGTCAAAGGCAGAGGGTCCATCCCTTTGAATGGAAAGAGTAGTGCTGACAATGTGTACTGGGTTGATGGTCTCAGACACAACCTTCTAAGTGTTGCCCAGCTAAATGACAGTGGCCTCACTCTGCAATTCAAGAATGGAGTTTGCAGAATCAAAGGGAAAGATGGTAAATTGGTGGCCACCGGCATGCAGACTAAAGGTAACCTATTTCATTTGAATGCAAATATAAGTACATGTCCTATGGCTAAGCTTGATGATAGCTGGATATGGCATAGGAGATTCTGCCATGTGAACTTTGATAACATTGTGAAGGCTAGTAAGATCAAGGCAGTTAGAGGGTTGTCGGTGCTGAGCAAACCGGATAATACCTTGTGTAGAGAATGTCAATTGGGGAAAATATCTTCCTCAACCTTTAAAGGTAGATCTTTCACTACTGACAACTTGCTTGATCTTGTGCATACTGATTTATGTGGTCCTATGAAAACTAGAAGTGTGCAGGGTGATAGGTACTTCATGATTCTCACTAATGACTGCTCAAGAATGATGTGGGTCACATTCTTGAAAGACAAGTCTGAAGCTTTTGGGAAATTCAAAGCTTTCAGAGCATTAGTGGAGAAGGAAAGCGGTAAAAGGATCAAATGTCTCAGAACTGATCAAGGAGGGGAATTCACTTCCAGTGAATTCAACAAGTATTGTGAAGAATTTGGCATCAAGAGACAGTTGTCTGCCCCCCAGACTCCACAACAAAATGGCCTAGCAGAGAGGAATAACCAGACTGTGGTTGAAGCAGCTAGAACCATGTTGATCCAAGGAAAGGTAGCTCACACCTTTTAGAGAGAAGCGGTGAGCACTACAGTCTACACTATGAACCGGGTACTCATCAAAAAGGGTAAGGACAAAACTCCTTATGAGTATTGGACCGGTAAGACAGCTGTGGTTAACTACTTTAAGATATTTGGTAGCAAATGTTACATCAAGAGGAGTGAACATCATGGCAAATTTGAAGCTAAATGTGATGAAGGAATATTTCTAGGATATTCCACCAAGAGTAAAGCTTTCAAGTGTTACAACAATAGGACTCAGAGAATTATGGAAAGCATCAATGTAAGAGTTGATGAATCCTCTAAGAAGACTGAGGAAACCGGCAATGAGCAAGTTGTAAATGAACCGGTTGCGACCTTCTGGGAACCAGTTGTTAGCCAACCAAGTACCAGTAATAGTGTCTCTGAACCGGTGAATGTTGAAACTGATGAAGATGAGGATGAAGAAGAAAAGCAAGAAGAACCAGTTAAGACCATTCCTCGGTATGTCAAGTTGAATCATGATCCCAAGCAGATCATAGGTGATAAGGATGCAGGAATCCTTACTAGAAGAAAGATCAGAGAAAACTCATGTATGATCTTTGAATTTGAGCCTAAGTCATTCAAAGAGGCTCATAAAGATGAAGACTGGATCAAGGCAATGGAAGAAGAACTTGACCAGATAGAGAAAAATGGTACATGGTCCTTGGTACCCAGACCAGAGCATAAAAATGTCATTGGCACCAAATGGGTGTTCAGAAATAAGCTGAATGAGGATGGCAAAGTGATTAGGAATAAAGCCAGATTGGTATGCAAAGGATATGCTCAAGAAGAAGGAGAAGACTATGGAGAAACCTTTGCTTCTATAGCTAGATTGGAAGGAGTCCGTATGCTTCTTGCATATGCAGCCTTTAAGAGGTTCAAGGTATATCAAATGGATGTAAAATCTGCATTCCTAAATGGTGTACTTGAAGAGGAGGTGTATATTGAGCAACCAGATGGGTTTGCTATATCTAAAGATAGTGACATGGTATGTAGGCTACATAAAGCATTATATGGTCTAAAGCAAGCACCTAGGGCATGGTATGAGCACCTACATTCCCATCTTGTGAAGATTGGATTTGAGAGAACAAGTGAAATCTACTTGAAGTCTGAAGGAGATCAGATCCTGATCTGTGAAGTTTTTGTTGATGACATCATCTTTGGTGGAGATGACAAGATGAGTCATGAGTTTGCTGATGAGATGAAGAAAGAGTTTGAGATGTCACTCATAGGGGAGATTAAGTTCTTCATTGGACTGCAAATCCAGCAGATGGAAGATGGAATCTTCATCACTCAGTCCAAATATGTCAAAGAGGTGTTGAAGACTTTTGGCATGGAAGATAGCAAACCGGTTGGTACACCGATGGTGACTAGTTGCAAATTGACAAAAGAGGATGATTCCGCACTGGTTGATGAGAAGGAATACCGATCAATGATTGGTAAGTTGCATTATGTAGTGCATAGCAAACCGGATATTGCACATGCAGTTGGCATTACTGCAAGATTCCAAAAGAGTCCAAGAGAATCTCACTTGATTGCAGTCAAACGGTTTCTTAGGTATCTGAAAGGAATAGTTGACTATGGATTGTGGTACCCATACAACAATAATTTCAATCTGAAAGTGTTCACAGATGCTGATTGGGTAGGCAATGTGGATGACCAGAAGAGCACAACCGGTGGTGCATTCTTTCTTGGTGGTAGACTGGTCTCATGGATGAGTAAAAAGCAGAGTTGTATCTCTTAGTCTACAGCGGAAGCAGAGTATGTTGCAGCTTTCATGAACTGCACTCAAACAATTTGGATGAAGCATGTACTAGAAGGCTTCAAGATCCCTATATCTGAACCGGTAAGTATATTCTGTGATAACACAAGTGCAATCAATATATCAAAGAATTCGGTTTTACATTCTGGAACCAAGCATTTTGAGCTTAAGTATCATTTCTTGAGGGAAAAGGTTCAAAATAAAGAGATTGCACTGGAGCATGTGTCCAGTAAGGAGCAATTAGCAGACATATTCACCAAGCCTCTCCCAAAGACAACATTTGTGCATTTGAGAGGTGAATTAGGGGTATTGCCCCTTCAGGAGGTGAACTAAAAGTGATTGTTCCACATCAGTCAAGTACTGGAAAAACAAATTTTTGGTTGATTGGTGTGTTGAAGGATGCTACTCCTCAGGGGGAGCAGCATGATGAAACAGTGATGATTGTACCTCCACTTTGGCATTGTTGTCAAAGGGGGAGAAGGAGTGAAGCGAAAAGATATCTGCAACAAATGGGGAGAAGATGTGAAGCAGAGAAGATATAAAGATATCTGCAGCAAATGGGGAGAAGATGTGAAGCAGAGAAGATATCTTTTGTATATTGACATCAATGCCAAAGGGGGAGATTGTTGGCATTATGTGAACCGGCATGGCATTATGTGAACCGACATGAAGACATAATGATACTCTATGTTGTCATTGATGTCAATATGAGACATGGTGTGAACCAGCACATGTGATAGGTGAAGAGAGAGAGGAACCGGCATATGTATGAACCGGTTTATATGCCAAAGTGAAGCGGCATATTTGTTCAAGGTGAACCGGCATGTAGTTATGGGAACCGGCACATGGAAGCATTGTATGACTACCCATTGGTAGGTAGCTTCCACTTCAGGGTTTCCGGTTGGAGTACCTCAAGTCTGTGTGACTCAATCGGTGATCTTTGTGTGATGAGTTAACAGTATGATGGAGGACAAATCGTGTTGCCACGTAAGCTCTGTGCGCATGAAGGATCTTGCATGAAGAAGACTATTCCTATCTACCTCAGGAATGAGCGAAGTCTGTCAAACGGTGATAACGCGTGATGGGTTATCAGCCGCCATGAAATCGGTGGATAATGGACGATGGAGAATGTCTTGAGATCGATTCAAGATTGTTGCATTTAATGCAGTATGATTCAACGGTCAGGATCGAACCGTTTGAATTGCTTAACCTAACAGGTTTAGGGTTTAGGGCTTTTGCTACCGACCTATATGTTTCCTATAAGGTCGATGTAGTGTTTCTTTCTGAGGTTGTTGGCAAAAGTTGTGATTGTGTATCCAAGGGAAGTGATACGTGATTCTTGCCAGACCAAAGGAGAGAAGAGATATCTGCAAAGTGAATGTGCAGAAGGTGAAGAGGAGCCAAAACGGATCTGCATTAGCATTGAGTGTTGTTAACAGATCATTGTAATTCCTATTAATCTCTAACCACTTCAACAGTTGTAAAATCCCCTAATAGGGTAGCCTTAACTGGCTTGATTCAAAATCCCTTAAATCGGGTGGTCTTAACTGGCTTGATTAAAATCCCTTAACCGGGTAACTCGAGGCTAATGAGTTCTGAGAAGCTAGAGAGCTTAGGACATCCTTTCAGCTATTGAGTTCTTGAAATCCTCTAACAAGGTGACCCTACCGGGTTTTAACCCTTAACCGGGTATCCCTTAACCAGGTGATCCTTAACAGGATCGATTCCTACCAGAACCTATTGTAATGTCCTTAATAGGACAAGGCTCCTAATAGAGCGGACTTCTAAAGAGTTCAAAAAGCAGCTTGTGGGTATTCGTCCCCACCGTGGTTTTTCCCAGTTGGGTTTCCACGTGAAAAATATGTGTGTCATGTGAAATGCTTTTGTCTTGTGATGCTTTGTTTTACCTATTAAGCACATGAAGGTTCTATGTTTTATGCCTGTCTATAAAACATATTGAACTCACTGTTGTGATGATCTGATGGTCAGGTTTACCTGTTTATGCACGAGAATATAATGATACTGTAGTATTGAGCTAAGAGGGTAGCTTATTGAGTGACCGGTTCATGACTGATTGAGCTGTACTGGATGTTACCGGTTGCACTCTGTTTTACCGGTATCCCTGTTTGTCAGTCATTTGGGGTATTTGTTGTCAAACCGGTTTTGGACTGTATTTGTGTTTGTACTGATTCACCCACCCCTCTCAGTATCAGTTTGGTACTCGTGGTTCATCATTGAGTTATCAAATTTTAGTCCAAGACCGAGAGAAATTGGCCCGATATTGTGATCAATACGCGGGTGTGCTAGCATGGTCCTATGAGGTTTTGAAAGGATACAACCCGGATATTATTCAACATACTATCAAACTTATCGATGGAGCCAAACCGGTCCGGCAGAAGCAGAGAGCTGTTAATCCGAAAGTTGAGTTGCTCATGGCCCAAGAGCTCAGAAAGCTGATAGAGTCAAAAATCATCTATCCCATCAAACATAGCACATGGGTGTCCAATTTGGTGCCCGTAAGGAAAAAGAATGGAGATATCCAACTATGTGTGGATTTTAGAGACTTAAACCAAGTATCCCTAAAAGACCACTACTCTCTGCCATCAATGGAATAGTTGTTAAGCACAATGACAATATCAGAAATGTTCTCAATGTTGGATGGTTTCTTGGGTTACAATCAGGTTCTGGTGAAAGGAGAAGACCAGCATAAGACGGCCTTCACAACTAAATGGGGAACATTTGCCTATCAAAAAATGTCATTCGGGTTGTCAAATGTCGGCGCAACTTTCCAGAGGGCTATGGACCTAGCTTTCAAAGAGCTTATTAACAAAATCATCCTAATTTATCTGGATGATCTCACTGTGTTTTTAAAAAACAAGGAGGATCATTTTGATCACTTGGAGCTAGTTTTCCAAAAATGTCTAGAATTCAGAATCTCTTTGAACCCGAAGAAGTGCATTTTTGGTGTCCCACAAGGCAAATTGCTTGGGCATGTTGTTTCTAAGGAAGGAGTCTCCATCAACCCTGATCGGGTCAAAGCTATAAACAACTCTCCCTTCCTGTAAATAAGAAAGGACTCCAATCCTTCCTAGGCAAGGTTAACTTTGTTAGACGCTTTATTGCAAATTTTGCAGGGATGGTGAGGCCCATCACCTTGATGCTTAAAAAAGAAATGCATTTTAAATGGACCTCTGACGAGAAGAACGCTTTCGAGAAAATCAAAGAAGCTATTTGTTCAGCTCCTGTGTTGTCCAATCCCGATATGACCAAAGATTTCATTATGTATGTTTTCTCTGGCCCTTATAACATTGTCGTGGTCTTAACCCAAAAGGAGGTAGAAACAAATGGAGAGCACCCCATAGCTTTCCACTCCAAGACTCTTAAGGAATATGAGGCGAAATACAACTTCGTCGAAAAACAAGCTCTGGCAGTAGTCAAGGGTCTCAAGAAGTTTAGGCATTTCATCGCCTGCAACAAGATCACAATGCATGTCGCTCACCCTTCAGTCAAAGAATATATCATGGAGGGCGACATCACTGAGAAGAGAGCTAATTGGATCACCAAAATCATGGAGTATGACGCTGATGTCAGACCCACCAAGACAGTTCGCGACAAAGGATTGTGTGAATACTTAGCACAGGATCTCACCCCCCGAGACCCCGATATAGTCGCAAACGAATATGTCATAGCCTTTTCAGAGCCAGTGGAGGTGTGCTAGGTGGAAGAGCGCAAACATTTTATGAAGACATGAATTTTTCCTAAAGGTCTTCCCCCGAGAAAGAGGATTTTCTATAGGTTACAGAATAGCGATTTCTGACTGATAGCTGATGTCCTTTTCAAAAGAAATTTTGACATAGTCCTGCTCCGCTATGTGAATCGAACCCAAGCTGACAAGATTCTTTATGAATTTCATCACGGTTCATTTGGAGGTCACTTCTCGGCACCAACCACCATTATCAAAATCATGCGTGTCGGATATTTTTGGCCATCCATGTTTAAGGAGGCGCACTCCATGGTAAGAACGCTCAAGGAATGCCAGTATTATACTGGTAGGTGTAGGAAAGCAGCAATGCCACTTCAACCCATAGTGGTGGAGGAACCTTTTGCACAATGGGGGCTCGACTTCGTAGGGATGATCAATACCTCGAGCTCGACTGGGCACAAATGGATCTTGACCGCCACGGATTACTTCACCCGATGGTCTAAGGCCGTTCCTTTGAAAAATTCATCAAAGTCTGAAATCTTGGCTTTCCTGGAAGATCTAGTATGTTGTTATGGTCCCCCGAAGACCATAATTTCAGAGAACGCGCACGCATTCGTAGGCTCACGACTCACCCAGTTCACCCTCAGCAAAGGTATTTACCTAAAGACCTCCTCAAACTACTATCCACAAGGAAATGGGCTCGCAGAGTCTACCAATAAGAATCTCATCAGGCTCATCAAGCAGATTGGCTCATAGCACAAAAAGGATTGGCATCACCACCAGAAGAAAGCATTGTGGGCAGACCGAATAACGCCAAAGCAAGTTTTGAAGACCTCCCCGTATAAACTGGTTTACGGGAAGGATGCATTGTTCCCCGTATCCCTGGAAATCCCAGCTCTGCAACTACTTAAGTTTTTTGAAATAGCGGAGAACGGCCCTATGGACGTGAGGTTGGCTGAAATTATAGAGCTAGAGGAAGCAAGGGAAGCGGCGTTCACCTCCCTCCAGACACGCCAACAAACCGTTAAAAAGTGGTTTGACAACAAGAAAAGTTCTCCCCCGCAATTCTTGCAGGGCGACCTAGTCCTAAAATTCAACGAAAGAGTTGCCAAACCCGGCCAACATGCAAAATTCGACGGACTTTGGGAGGGCCCTTTCCGTATAGCGAGTTGCAAAATTCACAACACTTTCAATCTAGAAGATATGCAGGGAGATCTTCTTACAATCCCAGTTAACGGTTTCCACTTAAAACCTTTTCATTAACTTAGCGCCTCTTATTGTACATAATGTAATTAGTGCTTTTGTGTGTGCTTTTATTTATTGCTTTCTCTTTGGTTAATGTTGCCACTCAAACTGTCATTAATATTAAAAGTAAAGAGCCACTCAATATGCCATTACTAAGGAAAATAAGATTATCATATTTCGAGTATGTATACGAAGATTTACAATATTGAGAAAGGCCTCCGGCCGCATTTGTCAAAAATCAAAGCAAGGCTATTTCTAAGCAAGAAATAGAGAGAAGAGTAGGGGGCTATGTCGCAGCAGAATCGTCTTCATCTTCCTGCTCCTCCATGAGGGAATCAGAGTCTTCGATGTTGTCCTCTGCATCCTCTTCTCCAGACCACTCGTGATCGGAAGCATTTCCAGAAGCTTCAGCTGTAATGATGAGGACCAAGTCGAGGAGAACGTCTGGAGTCAGGACCCGTGGAAATATATAGTCCCTAAAGCCAGTATACCAGTCGGTACCATCCAGGACAAGGACTATCAGAAAAATACAAAGAAGGAATTCAGTGGCAAGCTTCGTCCGTAAGCGATGAGCAGATAGCATCATAGTCCGCAATCCGTTGATGAGCGGATACCAAGGCACTTCTTCCCTAGAGGTAATGAACCGTTGCAGGTCTGTCGCCAAAGGTAAACCTCGAAAAGGAATGTAGTAAGCTACAACCTCTTCCAAACCTCCGAGATAGTCTCCTGAGAAGAGAGCTCTCGTAAGCTCAGAGGCCTCGTACTCACCAATCCCAACATCAAGCAGAGAAGCCACAAAGCGCGAGCAAATGTCCAAGTTAACTCGGTAGTGGTCAACATTATCTATGAAATCCTCTTCGAGCACCCATTTGATGGCGGCGATGATTAAAGGGTTCTTCCTCTTCGTCATCCTTCGTAGCCTCTGATTTGATATGTTGCCAATGAAAGCAACATGTTCCTTGCTACTGACGAGCCGGACAGGAGTATCCATCTTTTAGAAAACCCCATCATTAAAGCTAGTAATATAAGTAGGAATGTTCAAAAAGACATATTTATAAAATTTCTCGGCTCTAGGTGACGAATGATGACAATGCCAATATTCCCGATCTCCAACACACCAGCCTTTCTACGTAAATTGGCACAAGGGAAATAATACCTGCTGATAGGTTTTCATAAATGGCAAGCTACCAGGCAGGTACCTCGATTGGAATGGACATGTACCTGAGAGCCACGCATTTTGTTAAAGGTACATCACTTTTAAAGAGAAATCCCCGTAGGACTGCTTCACCTCATCCTGCCCCGGTGGGCGTGAGATTTTCTTAATAAAGGGGAAAAATCCTTCGTACAAGCAAATCATCATAAGTGACTCGACTGACGGTGGGCAGTGCCAGTGCTCTCTTCGTAATCGCAAATGGCGGCGCCAGTCCTCCTCATAAGTTTTCTCAACCCTAAAAAATGAGCTGGCATACGTGCGAAACGGGCGCCCATTCCTAAGTACCTTTCTTTCGCGGCGACCTAGGCATGCCATGCATTAAAGAGAAGGATCTGCCAAATTTTCTTTCATTCTATCAACTCATCCTTCAGTCAGAGCTGGGCATAGAATTGAGAAACAAAGAACTGAGAAACAGATTTTGTACGAGTAAGAAATGGAAGCTGAAGCTCCCTCTTCAACCTCTACTCAGGAAGCGTTGTGGGTCGATGTCCTTGGCCAACTCTCATATGCCTCTCATGCTTTTCCCCCCAAGTCGGAATGTCCAAGGACCAAAGCAAAGTCAAAAACAGTTACCCTAAATACCGCACCAGTGTTAGACCCGTTCGAAGATGTCATGGAACCAGAGCTCCACAAGTAGTCGAAGAACCTGAGGGAGGCCGCATACAACAAGATGATTCATCATAGAGCGGACCCATTTTCCACAGCAGCCCATTTCTCGCAAAGTTGGACTCCTCAATTTATAGTCCCAATGGTCCCACACTGTCCAGAGCTTGTGGCGGCAATTGCCAACGTTTTCGACCCCAATTCCTTCTCTGCCAGTGGTCTTTCTTTAAAGGTTGTGATATCACCAGATGTCATAAAGGACATGATGTGTTGCCCTTTTTTGAAGCAACGAAGGTCTTCTCAGATGCTACCATGGAGGAATATTGGAACTCATGAAGAGATGCAGTCTCTTTTTGTAACAACATCCTGAACCAGAGCCAGTTATCAGGCCCCCCATAGCTACCCTTGTCTTATAGCGACCTAAAGCATGAGGACCTCAAAGGTATTTCATCCATTCTCGCCTGGTTGTGCGGTCATGAAAATGATCGAGAGATTACGGCTGCAATGATGGGTTTCCCTTTTAAATGCCGAAAACAGAAAGAAGCTTTCCATTTCGATTTCTCTGACCTGATAGCCAGCGAAATGGTAAAGCAATTATCCGAGTTCCACCAGCTTCGGCATTTTAGGTTCTCCTCAATCTTGGTTCACCTGCTCTTACATCAGAACAAAGCCTTTTTCAACCGGTTTATCTAACTGGCTAGCAACGATTAAGCAGGAAATAGAATGCCAGTTTCAGTCTGGACGCCCATTATTTTGTCCTCCTATGATGCTTATCAATTTTTTGATTGTTTCCTAACTCCTGCCTTGAAAGATTTTGGCGTCATTCCCATTGAGCCACTCTCCCGCTTTTCACAAATTCAAATGAACTCAATGTGCAATGAACGGCCTCCCTGTGACTGGTTCATAAGCAGTGATTTCTCTTTTGTCCAAGTCCATGGTTTCTCTGAGGAACCTTTCCGTCTACCTACATACATCACAAAGAAGACTCTTTCTCTCGAGATAGCTCGCCAACATGTACGGGTGGAGAAAGCTATAGGGTCCGGGAAACACAACACCTCAATCACCGAGAACAATAAGGCTATCGGTCCCATCACCCTAGTTCGTTGGGGCATCACAGAGAACATCCTGACATCAACGCTGGTGTAGCTTGGGCTGTTGGTGATCGATGATTTTTAGAGCTAAGACCCAGATGGGTGCCTGTCTCGCAGGAAGAATGCGGTTAAGCATGAGCCGCGGATTGTAATGGAACAGCGCGCTAATTCACAGGTGGACGACCCAAGCTTGTATGTGGGTCTCAATGATTTTCTCGTCCTCGAGCGCCCCCCGGTTGATGTTTTACTCTATTTCACAAAGGTACAACCCCACAAAGCCCATTCCTTGGGCTATGCGCAAGACCATGACGGCTAATGCTTGGCCGCGGAGAAAGCGAGAGGATTTCTGGATCTACCGACAGGAAATAAATCAGCCCAGAGCAAACATTGGAAACGTTCCTTCATATGAACGTTTTGATCTTGAATGAGGCCAAGAAAACAGATCTGATGAGGGAACAGGCGATAGCTCACCACGTGGGTATTCATCTCCCGAGGTTGCCCAGCAGTGAGAAGTTGAAATTATAAATATTGAAGAGAGGGACAGCGAGCCTAGTACTCTTCCCCTCTTGACGTTTCTGCTCATAGGTCTCGCTCCCAAACTAGTAAAAGGCAAGCTGAGAAGAAGTGTCAGGAGGACCCTCCCAGCAAAGGCAGTATTTGGGCTCTGAAATGAAGGGTTCATCCTCTCAAGTCCAGACAAGCCATCGGATCCTACGAGGTCGGCAACCCACGTAGTCCAGGTATGCTCTTCCTCACCATTTTCCTCTTCTCAAGCTAATATTTCTTCTATTGCCCATGTCACAGATATGCATGCTCACATTCCCACTGCGCTTACCCTTGTGTCGGCCGAAGCACCGGTTGGCCTGTTTGATACCTTCCCGCAAGTTTCAAGCCCGCTCCAAGCCCTAGCCTCTGTGTCTGCAACTTTTTCTGCTCAGATGTCAGAAGCAGCCACCGTCTCACGCAGGCTTGGTTTTGGAGAGTCCACTCCTCCCCCAATTGTTGGAACAGCGTTCGTTGATCCATTTCTACCAGGAGCCTCTCCCTTCATCCCATTATTTTCTCCCACAACGTTGTCGCGTCCTATCCAAACCACTTTTGACAACCCAGTTTCCCAGTTTCCCTTTGCAATTCCCCTTGGTGCTGCATTTGCAGGTCAAGCTATCGCCAACCCGGATGCCTACCAACAGCAAGTTACTTATTCCAAGACCACCCGTGTTGGCAGAACATTTAAAAGAAAAGAAAAGGAAGGCGCTAGGCCATCCCGCCCACACCTGCAAACTCATTTCAGTGAAGAGAAGCAGAGTCTATTCTTTGCAACTAGTTTCCCCAAAGTCAACAAACCAGAGTCAGAAATGAGGCCCAGTGATTATGACCTACTTGTTATCGGGGTTAACCTTTTGAATGCTACGGCGTCCGATAAGGTCAAAATGATGGAGGAAACATCGAAGGCTGTCTCTTCGGACTTTATCAAAAAGAGTCGTCACTTGGAGAAAACGCAAGCGGAGAATGCTAAACTCCGAGAATCGTTGACCTAGCAAAGAAGAGAAGATAAAGCTCTCCATGTCGAGATCAATCATCTGCAGGGATTGCTCACTCAGGCTAACGCTGAAAAGGGAAAGTTATAGTCTACCCTCAATAATCTGGGTACACAATTGAAAGGTCAGAAGGCGACCAGAAATGTGGCCTTAAAAGAATTGCAAGAAAGAGATCAAGAAATTTAGCAACTGAAAGCAGCTTCTAGGGATGCCACGCAAATTCAGGCACAGCTACATGAGGAGGTCCACCTAAAGGAGGAGTATGCCCGACAACTGAGCAATGCTCAGGTGATGCTCTCGGAAAGCAAATCAAAGTTTGAAACAGAGTTGCGTGAAAAGGAAACTAGCCTGGAGCTAGTCGGACATAAATTGCAAGATGTGGAGGTTCTTTTGTGCCAAGAAAAGGATGGTGTTGCACAACTCCAGCAAGCGATGCAGAATGGAGATGTAAAGATCCACGCGCTAGAAATCCAAGTGGTTGCTAAATAAAATAGGTGCAGAGAGCTACAGGGTGAAGTAACAGTAAAAGGCGAGGAGATCTCGTGGTTGCTAAACACTCCTCCCCCCGTGGAGGTTTCTCAAGACTTTTCCCTTATTTTAACAGATTTATATGTTTCTCATTGGGAAAAGGTGAAGCAGTACTGCTCTTCGCTGCATCTTGTGCTAAGATTCCTTAATGACGCACAATCCCTCTGTGTTGAAGCCAGCGCCCTCATAAGCAGTTCTATGCTTGTCATCGGTCCTAAGCTCCCGGTAGCCCAGGATCTTCTCCATTTGCTGCACTCTGCTCAAGATGAAGAATTAAAGGAAAAGGGGATTGCGAACCGTCGGCAATTGATTAGAAGGATGAATGTTTTCATCAACCGGCACAGGGAAATCATGCAGGCATCGGAAGCTCTTGCACCTCTACAGTTTTCGGTTCTGGACATCAAGCAGCGCATAGAGAGGTTTTTTTTATTGGGCCTATCTTCTCCTTTTCCCGCAGATGGTATTGTGCTAGGGATTGAGCAAATATTAAGCCAGATTGAACATTTGCAGCAAGATAGAACCTTCCTACAAGGTCTAGGCAATCCTATTTCAGCAGATCAGGTCGAGCGTCTTTTGCACCCTCTGGCCCAACTCTCTGGTCTCTTGAAGCTAGTCCAGGACAAGCCGACATCTTTGCCTTTTGATGAAGTGATTTGTCTAGAGCAGCATTTCCAGAATTTAGAAGCGCAGGTGTTGCCCCCTGAAGATGAGTGGTTGCAAATACAACAGGCTTTCGACTCGCTCCGCCCTGTTTTACCATAAGGCCTGTTCTGCAAACCAGAGTTTTTGGGCTCTAAGTTTTTTGTAGGCAAAATTCCCCTTTTAGTGGCCAAAAAATGTTAACATTATTTCGGGATTGGTCTGCGGGTGATATTTTGCTATTTTTGGTGGCCCCACCTCTTTTTTTTTCTCCTGTTTGCATGCATCAATAGGGACAGTTGTCAGCTCGACAAGGGTTTTGTGCGATTGTTTTTCCCTTTTGTTTTTGCAGTAGCGTCGAGCTGCCATCTGGCATGGGTTGTTCATTTGGCGGCATCTTTTTGGTCCCTCCGCCCGTCGTTTTTTGATCGCGACTCTTTGGTCATGCGCCTACAGAGCAAAGCGCCGTGGGATTGACAATGTCAAGGGCTAACAACTTCAGGGGCTAACAACTTTTGGGGCGGTATGTCAGAAAATCATACAGGTGGCCCACGATGTGCAAACAGAATAGGCGGTGGAGTCCGAGTTTGTTAGGAGTCGGAGGCTCTTTTTAGTTTAGTTTTTTTCCCTGTTATGGGGATTTAGAACTTCGCAAGGCGATTAAATTTCTTAATAGTATTTTCAGCCTTAAAAACTTATTTTATTGTTTTCTGAAGTTCAATCAAAGTGTTCCTATGGCCTTTGTGGGACTTTACTCTCAGTATGCATTAATGGTCTTTTATGTGCTTCTCTATTAGGATTTTCAAAGACTTCAGGAATATATATATCTAAGCTTTTGTCGATTGAACTATGTGCTACACTTGTTATCTGGTAAATGCATGATAGGTATTTCTTTATGTTACAGAAATATTTGATTGAATCTTGGTTGTGTTTCTGATCCGGACTTGTAGATTGTTGAATGGGCTTAGAAAAATCATATGTAATTGGTTTTTATGTACTCATGTCTTCTTAAAATATGCTATGGTGCATCGCCTTAGTAGCCTAGTTTTTATTATTTTAAAGTGTTTCTTTCTTCCCCTTTCCTCGAAACACCAAGGAAGAGTCGGCTTCTCAATACCGAAGGTCATTCAGTGAACCCTGTGCAATCAGTCCCCCATCACTGAATTTCCCATAAGGCTATTTGTTTCCAAAGTTAAATTTTGAGTCAACGGTACTAGAATAAACAAAAGCAACATCAAGTAAATCAACTATCTGAGGACTGAAACTGGAAGAATGGTCCTCCACTCATCAATGTGCATCTAAATGAAAACAAAGTGAAGTGTGTAATGGTTGATCTCGGTGTGGACTTAAACATCATACAAACTACTACATGGGAGAAGCTTGGAAGGCCATAACTTGTAAAAACACCTATGAACATATGCTTAGCAAATGGTTTTGGTATGGAAACATAAGGGACATGGAAGATTGTTGAGGTAAACATTAAAGGTATAAAGAAAATTGTGGATTTTGAAGTATTGGAAATAAAGGAACCATTCAATACCTTTAGAGCCTTGTTGGATCTAAGATGGTTTGTTAACAAAAATGGTATTGTATATTCTTAAACAAAAGATATCTCTTTGGTAGATGATCATAGAATAATCCACATTCCATTTGAGGAATCAAAATATAGAACATATGTGGAAGAAGTAGCATAGGATGAGGAAGGTAAAGATCTAAGAAACTTTTACTATATCTCAAAACTCCAAAATTTAGAAGAAGAAAAAAGCATAATAGCTCTAGAGAGATTGAACTTG
The DNA here is from genome assembly GCF_030272615.1 of Cryptomeria japonica. NCBI lineage: Eukaryota > Viridiplantae > Streptophyta > Pinopsida > Cupressales > Cupressaceae > Cryptomeria > Cryptomeria japonica. The sequence continues at coordinate 450,942,579 of NC_081406.1, forward strand.
ATAATGACCATGAAATCATAGATAACGATGAATTTATTGATGCTTAGATGCAAGGAGAGAAAGAATTAACATTTAGAAGGTCTATGGGTTCCAGAGGGAATTCCTACTACACATAAGACCCTTTAGACATCCAAAAACTAGGAAAAGTCATTATAGGGTAGCACATATTTTTTAAAAAAAGAACAAATCATCCACCCAACACTTGGTCACCCAGTTACAACCAAGAACATATATATGCACATTGATGAAAAATATACTCCTCACCAAACCATGAAAATTTGGAATAAGACATAAGCTTAGGACATAGCCACTAGGATTCACCAAGGGAAACATTCACAAATACTACACAACAAGACTACAATACTAAAAGGTACAAGGGAGACTAGAGATCAAAATCCTAATAATGTTCTATAGGAAAAGAGCATGCAAACCACGACCTTACTTAAATGTAACCCACACCACACATTGTATTATAATGTACTATAAAGTGGATAGACATAATAAAGTATCTAAAAAATAAGAGTTGTAGCAAGAATAACAGGCAAAAAATGGTAGGAAAAGGTAGAACATCCATGCTATTGCAATGCATGTCTTACTTTTGACAAAGTTCATAAATATCAATCATCACAATCACACTCTCACTTTCTCACCTACACTCATTCTTTCTATTTTATTTCTCCCATGAATTGAGTGTTCTGTGTCTTAACCCTAGCACAACTATTCCCTTTCATTGCTCATCGCTGAAAACTACCCATAGGTCATTCCTATCCTTGCAATTTTTTCACAAAAAGCACACCCTGAATGCATGAAATTCCCTTATAAAGCCATGAAGGTTGACTTGTATGGTGCATTCTCTAAGGTTCTTGGATACGTCATATACACAAAGGATGTCAAACAATATATCCACACTCAAATGGTAGATGTTGACTACACAAAGTTTGAAAAAATTAGGATGATTCTTTTGTAACTTGACACAAGCAACTACTTGCCACAATATAGCTAGTCGTGATGAAGTTGGATACATGGAAGGATTTCTTATACTTCACAACAGAGGAGAAATAGGCCTGCATGGTCTTCATTCGATTATATGATGAATATCACTACCTCGACAAACCCCACAAAATCACTAAAGAAGAAATTCATGGAGTAATTGGGCTATTGACACAAGGGTAGATTCCTTTAAAAAAAGGTCAATAAGAATGTTGAAGTCACCAAACTCATTGGAGCAACATATGATGGGTGAACCTCTATGTGACTAAGATTACTAATTTGGTAGTGAAATATGAAACTATGGGGATCGCATATAAGGTCTTCTTCACAAACCAAGAGAGTTCTACTACCGCCACCCACATACACATTGCCTATCAAATAGTGGTCGAAAGAAAGGATATTGACTTGTGTGAAGTCTTGCACTTGGAGTTGATAGATAACACAACACACACTAAAAACATGCACTACAATTTCTGGTATGGCACTCTACTCATTTGCTTGGCTTTTTATTTCATGAATGAGCTACCAACTTGTGTGAGAAACTATGGGACCATAATAGGTTGATTGAAACACAAGTACAAGAACATGTTAAGCATTTCAAATATGCCACCTCTTACACAACCATATGCTGGGGGTTTTTCAAATCTTTCCAAAAAGAATGAGGGACAGGGAAATAATATCTCTGGTCTAGATATATGTAGATAGTATTTGTTCCTAGTATATAAAGACTATACTATGATGAGGCCATAGAACCCTAGACCTCATGGATACAAAAGCTACCCTGTGAAGTTACATATACTGAGGTTGAATCATATGGAGATAATTTACTAAGCCTCCCCAAAGACCCTAAAGAAGAAAGACACCCCACGTACCATGAATTCATGGATTCTATGAGAAAAGGAAAAAAGGATTAGCATATGACAAAACACAAGAAACAAACTATGCTAAATGGGGGTTTAGGAAACCAAAACCAAAGGAATAGAGTGAGTCTACTCCTAGGAGATCCGGTAGGCTATAAGTAGGCACACCCTCTATAGAGCCTCAAAAAGGAGAAAATAGTAGGCCTAGAAAGAGGCCTCCTCCCACTACATCTACATAAAGAGATCCTATCATTGAAGGCTCTATTGCAGATTAGTACGAGGAAGAAATATAGATGGTGAAAGGAGAAAATGCAAAGACAAGTCTCTCCACAAAAAATGGATATAGAGAAAGAAGCAGAAGAAGGTCCAAAGAATACCTCAACACTAGAACAAACCATAGCACCAGAAGTCTCCCCCTTCCTTGATGAGGATCAGCTCTATAGTGGATTGTTTAGAAAATGTGTTTTGGAGAGAACAATCCAATACTACACAAGCATGTAAACTGCCAATAAAATGCTCACATAAAGAGCATTAATGAGGTATATGGTGGTTTCAAATAAAACATTAGATGATTTAATGGACCAGTTCTTACAATCCGTGACCACTACACTTAAGTTGTGGAGGGAGAAATGAGCTAAAGAGGAAGAGAGATTAAAGACATTATAAATTGAAGAGGTGGCCCTTGATATCACACCATTGCAAAAGAAAAAGTGATGTAAATATAGGCAAAAAGGATTTGATGCAATCAAAGAATAAATAAATTAATGTTAGAGAAGTCGAAAGTTATAAAAACAATTATGATAGATATACGGGAGGCCACTACAAAAGCCTATCAAAAAATATGTGAGGAAGAAGAAAAATATAAAGCCACATCCTCTGAGAAGTCTTCTTAGCCTCCAACGGCAAATACACTATTAGTTTCCACAACATCCAGGTTATGTTGTCCATCAAGGACTTCGTGGCCAAGCAAAAGCATATCCAATCTATGGCCTCTCCATAACTCTTCTAGTTACCTCCAGATGGATCCCAAGTTGATTTCATAATCATTCCACCACTACACAAGTTTCAGCTAGGAGATATCTTGCATCACACAACTCAAGAATAATTCCTAAAGCAACATATAAAGAGCTTAAACCAACTAGAAGATTTGTTGAAAGAAATATGAAACAAGTTCTCACACCTAAAAGGAGATCCATCACAACCATTTTCAATACAACTGAGGATTTTGATGGATGAATTAATAAAAGATAGAACCATATAGAAGGAAGCCTTAAGACAACAAGTGCTCACAGAGGTTCACAAAGCCAAAATGGATGAAGAAAGGAAGAAGTATGCTGCTATTTGATTTGCATTAGAAAACCACATCAATACAATGAAAAATATAGAGGGAGATATGAACAAATTATATCAATTTTGCTTGCAATGGCCGATTGTGGTTTGCTCACTTAAATATCATATGAACAATTTGGAGCTCTAGATAATCAAAAGATCAACTGACTATGATGCATTGAAGGATTTGGATGGTCAAGACTGGGTAGGCATAGAAGCCTTACATGGCCAGTATCAACAATTACAAGATCAAAAGGATAAAACATGACATCGGTTTCATTAATTGAGAGAGTTTGTTAACTTAAGGTTGGATCATAGTATTGACATCCTTCAAGACACAACATTTTTCCTAGAACATTCAAATACCCACCACAACTTTAGAAGTAGAAAAGAAATTGTTGCAGGTCCAAGTCCACATCCACCAGCCATAGTTGACAAAGAATCAATAGGCCATCAATTTTAAGAGCCTTCATGAGATGTATAAGGATATCCCCTCAGCACAAAAAAGTTAACTTAAGGACAAGTCAAGGTTTTGAAGGGGGGTGATGTTGCTAGGGAAAGAGTAGCTAGATAGACTTCTAGAGAACATGCCACATCTTGCCACATCAAGCCCGCAGAGCTTAAGGGTTGGAACATAGCATGTAGACTAGGAGTACTAAGTATTTGTCATGTCCTTCTCATAGATTTAAACATATTGTAAGGTATGATCACCAATAGTGATGATATAGTAGAGAGACATAATAGATGTATAAGAAAATATAGAATATGGATGATGTGAATGTGAGAGAATATGAGGAGATATTAGAGTGTATATGATATATTGAATGAATACAAATAATAAAAATGCTTTTCTAGGTCTCAATATAATAATTTATGTATGTTCTTAATATTCTATTAGATAGATTATCTTTTGTACAAATCTAATTCCTTGTTATTTAATATTATTTGATTTATAGCTTGTAAAGAATTTCATAAAGAGATAGATACAATGATTCATAATAGGGTATTTGAAATTTTCACTAACAAAATATTTTTGATCTTTAGTTGTAGGATAATTATTTTTCAATAAAATAATTACAAAAAAAGTTATGTATCTAATATTATGAAAATATTAAATTAAAGATGATAAAATGAATGCATAAATAAATGTCCATATATTTATTGTAACAAATTATTTTTTTATTTTATGTTTTCTAAAATTTAATATAGTCATTAAAACTAGATTTCTATTCATGAAATTTATTTAGTATAACACTAAAATTAAAAGTGCAAAATGGTTTAATGTTGAAGTGACTAATGGATGTGTGGTAAGCTTACCATGACTATATTGGTAATAAAATAGATAATTTATCAAAATGAAAAATTGATATTCCTAGATATCAATTTTTTTCTAATTAATATTTTACATTACAACATTCTAATAATTGAATGTTAGAATTGTGTTAATGAAATCTTCTAGTCTAGAATATTTGGTCAAGAGTTGAAGCATACATGTAAAGACATGGTTGTATTTTCCTAATATGATCTGAGAATTTATTGTTGGGTTTTTCACCTTCAAGAGGAAGGTTTTCCCAGGATACTTTGGTGTTCTTTGTGTTGTTTTATTTATTTGCATTCAATTTGATCTAAACTTTGACTTGGTATCAGAACCAAGTTAGGAAAGATCTGATCAAATTGATAGATGGGTATACAACAGTTCTAGACATCATAGTGATGTGTCAGATCGATGTATGAGGAAGGCAGGATAGATGCACCATCTTCAACTGCTGGTATCAATAAGGTTCGAGGAGTTGAACCCTCCGCTCATCAAAGACAAAAGGTTACATCATCAATGACTATGGATTGTGCTTGGAATCGGAGCCTATACTCTTGAATATGAGTCATTAGTTGATCGATTTGTGTGAAGCCCGTGTTTGTGCAAGTGTTGTATCTTTTGGGCTTTGATTTGTTGCCTTCGTGGGATCTCTCTATTGCTTGTAATTATATTGTTAGTGATGAATATGTGTGTCATTGGCTATCATTGTTTGATGGCCTGGCTATTATTGTTACATCTGCACATATAACGCTAGAGGCTTATACATCTGTTGAAGGAGCATATGAAGATTTAGGAGGTGAACATGAGCCTTTACAAGGCGGTTTTTTCAATCCTCGTGTATCACTGAGATCCTTGGCATGAGTTCTAGCACTCAGAAAGGGTTGGTGTGTCCCGACTTGAAGGGTGATGTTCCTGGACTAAGTGTCTCAATCTTTGTGGAAGAAAAGATAAGACACAGTTTCAGGACTAACTCCATGGGTACCAACAACAAAGAGATAAGTATTTTTTATGATTTGAATAATGTTCATAAATTCTTATGCAGTTAATAATTCATGATATAACATTGGAATAATGAATCATTATTTCTATTTGTGCTTGTCATAAAGATAGGTGGAGGCTACACATGTCCTAGGTGCAAAGCACATGTTTGTGAAATTCTGACCGAATGCTATATCTGTGGATGTGAAGAATCAAAAGTTCTGTGAAAAACCCTCCTATCAGCGCCTCATAGTTCATGACATCTACATGGTGCCTAATTTGTAAGCATGAATTTGCATTTGCATATTGCTGGAGGGAGATTTGAAATTGGGTCAGACTCCATATACTCTGTAATTTGTATGTTATAATCTCACCTCATGGTTGCTAGAGATATGAACTAGCCTTGCTTGCAGTGTGATGGCTGCAGTGATAGATTGCCTTATTGGTGCAAGATATTGAACTTGTATCATGCTTCAATATACTTCTTGATCACTACATCACTGAAGGTTGCAAAGTTGAGACAAGAAGACTCTCCAATGAGAAGGAGCAGACAGTGAGGGGATGTTGTTCTAATCTTAGGATGGTCATATTCCTATCTGGTATAGGGCTCGATCTTATGATAGTAGGACCAAGGTGGTCTTGGATCTAGCAATTTCAGCCGTATGTAAATCATACCAGATGATGAGGCACTCTTGGAGCAAGATATCTTCCATGATTGGAACCATGTGAGCAGGGTATGCTTTCGCGATAGAGGAAGCAACTAGAGGATCTGCTTCAGTTGACTTTCAAGGTCATTTTTGGTTCAGAGGGAGTAGACCATGTCGAGATGGTTTCTCTAGCAATTAGGAAACTATAGGCTAAAAGGCCTTTATGCTGACACCTAGGTCGATATATTCCTGAATAGATGAATACTTGGTGAGCTTGGGACTCACCAACTGTGATGCATAATCCAACCTTATATTTTATGATAGGTCAGAGCATGTGGAGATCAAATAGAACTATATGGTGTAAAGGAATGCGATTCAGTTGAGGTACATCAACACGGATGATCAGACGACCAAGCCTCTTGCCCGAGTGAAGGTTGTGCACTTTCGAGACAAGCTTGGAGTTGTGGAGAATGAAGCCCTAGCTGAGAGAGAGTCTCGACATCAGTGATTTCTTGAGATGTACCCTAATGCATTCTTCTCTACAAGAGAAGTTTGAGGTGCAAGCCCTTGTTAATGCATTTCTTCTCTACAAGAGAATTTTGAGTTGAAATCCCTTGGTAATTCATTCTTCTTTGCGAGAGAAGTTTGAGGTGCAAGCACTTGTTAGTGCATTCTTCTCTACGAGAGAAGATTGAGGTGAAAGCCCTTGTTCCACCCTCTAGGAGTAGCCATGGTGAATGTCATGTGAGAGAATCTATGACTTGGAACTTGTGTTTATTCACCCTCTAGGAGTAGCCATGGTGAACGTCATGATGAGATGACAACATCACATTGAGGATTTTGTGATAGGTACTTGTGTTCATTTGCATTTTCATTCATGGGAGTAGCCATGATGGACCCAGCCTCTGGGAGTAGCCATGGTGGTTGTGTTCACTTTCTATTCCATCCATGGGAGTAGCCATGATGGACCCACCCTCTGGGAGTAGCCATGGTGGATGTCACTATGTGACTCAAAAGGACTCCTCCCTAGCTAAGAGGGAGTGTTGACGTTGTAGCTATGGTCGGATCCTTCTGTGGGCCGACACAGCTTACATAATTGTTTAATTGGCCTAATCGACCTTAGACAATTATGGGTCCAAGTTATGGACTCTTACATTCATCAATATTATAAGTGATTTTGTAAATTGCAATGAATATCCTATATAGGGTTGACCCTATATGTCTGCCACCTTACATTGTAAGTTGTAATTATATTATTATTATTGTTTCTTCTTGAGGGCCAACTCATTGTAAATAAGTGCACCTCTCACATATATATAGGAGATACACTTTTCATTTATGGAACATAATCAATCAAGTATTCAGCGAACTTCTTCACAGAGCAGAGCAAGAGACCATTCAACAAACTACCTCATTCTGTGGCGAATTCATCAGTAGCAAATCCATCCTTGTCTAGCGAATTGATCCTAGAACAACAAATTCATCCTAGAGCTGTGAATCCCTTCCTTGGGGCAGAGAACTCATTTCTTGGACTGCGAACAGTCAAGCTAAGTCATTCCTCTGCAAGTGAATCCTGTCACAATAGATTCAAGGAAGTGTGAATCATATTGAAGGCTGATTGATGGCCTAGCAGTTTTGTTTCATGTTCAGCTGTGTATAGTCTTCTCATATAGCTTCAAGAGTTGAAGCATGCATGTAAAGACATGGTTGTTCTTGTCTAATATGATTTGAGAATTCATTGTTGGGTTTTTCACCTTCAAGAGGAAGGTTTTCCCATGATACTTTGGTGTTCTCTGTGTTTTTTGTGTTGTTTTGTTTATTTGCGTTCAATTTGATCTAAAATTTAGCAAGGACCACAACTAGAGGTATTCCTACACACTAGAAAAACTCCTAATAAATAGGATATATATTTAGAGTTGGCATTAGGTGTAACTTCAAATATGATATCTCCTTGAGATGATAAAGTGGGTCATTTAAAAGAGGGCATGCATAATGTGCAAGGAAATTTGGATAATACAAACAGAGAAATGACTAACATGCAAGGATATTTGGAAGGTATTCATATAACATTATCCACTATAAAAGATATCATCCAAAATTTATCATTATAAATACAGAGTGACTAGTCCCCTATGTCTCCTAATCCTAATGTTTTAGTCAATAAAAGTGGACTATCAAGAAAACTAACTTTTTAGAACTCATTCTAGATCTCAAATATGGTAGAGAAATTAGACATGTGGAAATTTGATAGAAACAATCCATTCACTTGGATTAACCAAAAGGAGAATATTTTCATGTTCATAAGACCCCATGTGAACAAAAGGTTACAATGGCATCCTTACATAGAATCTAAGGAATTAGTTTGGTATAGATGGTTGTAGGCTCAAAAGAAGAAGACAATTTTCAACATCGCTTGGTCAATTTTTTATCTAAAATGTTTGAAATATTCGACATTAAACTAAGGAATGAAAGTCTCCTTAAGTAAGAGATTACAAACATCCTTCCATGGTAGATAATATCGATAACTAAGAAAAGTGAACTTAACTAAAGAATACAAAACATGTTTCTAAATACTAACCTAATGACATAATCGACCATTAAACTAAATATAACAATATTATTTTAATACCCTCCCTTAATGGTCAATCTACTAACTACACCAAGTTTGTACTAAAATTTAACAAATTTGTCTAGACTCAAGGACTTGGTAAGAATGTCTATAGTTTGATCCTCAGTTGGAACATACTGCAACATCACTTATCCATCATCTACAAGTTGTTGTATGAAATAATAAAAAAGCTTCACATGTTTTGTATGCTTGTGGAAGATTATATTTTTGGCAAGCTTTAGCACCCGTTGGTTGTTAGAAAACAAGGGTGAAGGCCTTACTTCAGACATTTGCATGTCAAAAAGAATCCTCCTAAGACAGACTGCCTCACATGCTTTTTTGACAGTTCCCTGAAACTTTGCTTCTATAGAGGAAAGAGCTACTGCCCGTTGCTTCTTATTGATCCATGTGATTGCACCTATACCAAGACTAAAAACCTATCTAGAAGACTTTTTGTCATCAACAAAACCTACCTAATCTGAATCTATGGATCCAACGACCTTTGGATCTTTTCTTTTATTGTTTAAAATACCAAAGTCAAGTGTCCCTTTCACATATTTCAATACCCGCTTCAATGTTCTGCCTTAGGATCTGTAATGAAACGAGAAATGTAACTCATAGCATAACTCAAATCAGATCTACTGATTGTAAGATAGATAATGTTACCCACTAGTTGCCTAGAAGCTGACTCATTGATCACCTTTGAGTTAGATTTGGTTAAAAGTTTCAGCCCTTTCTCCATAGGTGTAGACAAGATTTTGCAATTTGTCATTCTAAAATCGTCTAGAATTGTTTTGGCATATTTAGACTAAGAAATAAAAATACCACCTCTTGTCTACCAAACATCTATACCCAGGCAATAATGAAGAAGGCCTAGGCCTGCCATATCAAAAGTCTGACACAAATTCCATTTGATTTGCTCAAGCAAATTCGCCCCGCTACCCATAATGATAATATCATCCACATAAATGACAAGAAGAATGAGGTCATTACCTATGGTTTTGAAGTATAAATTGGGATTTGAAGGACTTATCTGAAACCCCTAGTCATCCAAATACATGCCAATCTTTATGTATGATGCCTTGGGTACCTATTTTAGGCCATAAAGAGCCTTTGTGAGTCTTCATATCTGATGCTCTTTTCCTATAAATTGAAAACTTGAGGTTGTGTCATGCACACTTCTTCCTCCAAATATCCATTTAGGAAGACACTCTTCACACCCATTTGTTGGGCTTTCCAGCTAAATTGTGTTTCCATGGCTAGAACTTGAGAACTGGTGCTCATCTTTGTTATAGGAGAAAAGATCTCCTCATAGTCGATTCCTTCTTGCGAGAATTTTGTAGCCACCAACCATGTATTTGTAAAGTGTACCATCAGACTTGTACTTGAATTTGTACACCCATTTGCAGCCAATGGGTTTCTTCCCTCGTCAAAAGCTAAAAGGACCTAGGTCTTATTTGTTAAAAGACTTTGATGTTTGGATTCCAAATCCTTTTCCCATTCAGGTTTACCTTTCACTTCTAAATAATTCTAGGGCTCATAAAAAACTCTAAATGTTAACCATAAGCGCAAAGTTTACTATATTATGCTTGCTCTTACCTTTGGATGATCAACCCTCAACCAATTCATCATCCTGAACATCACCAATGAGTTTTTCCCACCACTTGGGTCTCATCGTAGAAACATCTTCGTCCAAATTAGTGTGGTCATCATGACTTGGGCTGCCCTAAACTATATCATATGGATATTGATCCAAGTATTCTTGAAGAAATTTGTTGGCTTTGGTACTTGCCTAGGAGATTTCACAAGTTCAAAATGTTTAGAATCCCCCCCTTCAAGTGTAGCTAATAGAAGCTGAACACCTAAATCTTTATCCTTTAGAGGCTAATCCCAGGACTCTTGATGTAGAAGAGAATTTAAAAGGCCCAACTTCATCACTAATCACTACATCCCTAATGAATGTTAAGCAATCAATGTCCACATCAATTTTGGTATCATCTCTTTGATTGCCTATGTCAAAGACTTATCAAGAAGGTGCATTGTAGTGTAAACTGCCTTACCCCAAAACTTATTTGGAATATTCTTGTTCCCCAACATACATCAGACCATTTCTGTAATAGTATAGTTCCTCTTGTCAACTACACCATTCTCTTGAGGGGTATAGGGTGTTGTAAATTGGTGTTTAATATCATGTTTACAATAGAAAGTGAATTCATTTTTACCAAACCTAAAAGTTATAATTGCATATCTTGACTCTTTTTCTACTAAGGATTTGAACTTCTAAAATTCTTTAAACAATTCAAATTTTTCTTTTAGGAAAAACACCCACATTTTCCTAATAAAATAACCAACAAAGAAGAGAAAATACTTAGCACTAGTGACCAATGCAATATTCCTTGGTCCACAAACATCTACATGAACTAGCTGAAGGACCTTCGATGTTCTCCAAGAACGTCCTTTTGAAAATGGAGTTCAGTGTTGCTTCCTTGCTTGGAAAGCTCCGCTAAAACCTTATGTCTATAGGTGGATTTTAGGTAAGCACTCTACCCTATTCTCTTGAGCCAACTCAGAGAGATAAGATAGATTGAGATGCTCATAATTCTAATGCTAAAGAGTATTCATTGAAGATGAACTCTTTACAGCAAATGAATGTTCTTAAACCTCTCTAGTATCATCAAACCGATACAACCCTTGATCTTCAATGCCAATGAAAATAATTTTCTTGGAATCCTTATCAACAATATGACACTTATGTGCATTGAAGATGATGTCCAACTTGGAACAATTGTGCATAATTTAACTCATTGAGAGAAAATTGAGCTCCATGCTTGGAACATAGTATTGTTGTGACATTTTTCACACATCTCCCCATTGCAAATGGGGACCCTCTCTTTTCCTACTTTCTAGGATTTTGTTAGTGTACCGTGGTCTTCCGCTTCAGTTTTGCCAAGCCTTGCTCAGTTTTGAACAGTTCAAGTCTTGGAGTTTGAAAGTTAGTTTTTGCAAACCAAGTAATACCAGAGCCCGGATACTGTCAGAGTGCCTAGAAAGGCCAAAGGATGAAGATCGCAATTGATTTGGACAAATTTGAACAACTTTCTATTTTTAGAATTTTTGCTTTTTTTGCTTTTTCCTACTTTTTAGGAAGTTTTATTTTTGGCATTTTTAGCCCAATCCCCGGTATGGCTATTTTTAGAAAGTTTTCCCTATTTTTTAGGGATGCCTTCTTTTTGCTTTTTCGGAATGGGGACCTAGGGTTTGCACTGATACCACTAACCTCCTTCGATCACGACCCAAAATTTTCAAGTTTTGACCTAAAAAGCTAGTTTCCTACATTTTAGGGGTCATGATGCTTCAGATGGTTTGCTTGAGTGTGGAATTTAAATTTCAAGTCAAACTGGTTAAAATTGGTTAAATTGTGAAATTTTGAAATTTTCCAAAAAAAATTCCTAAGTCTGGCTAATGGATGATGTTGAGTGTTATGGCAGGTGATGAAAACTTTACCCAAGATGTTAGCAATGGAGGTGCCTTCAAAGTCTGCCATGCTTGAAGTTAAAGGCTTCAAACTTCGCCTTATGATGGGGATGATCTAAACTCCGCCATGCTTAAGGAAGGGGCATCAAAGTCCACCCAAGGAGAATACCTTCCAAACTTCGCCATGTGTTGAGGTCATTCAAAAGTCCACCATGGGGTGCATCAAAAGTTCGCCATGAAGGGATGTTCAAAAGTCTATCTTGAAGAGGATGGGATGAAGGCCTTCCAAAGTCCGCAATGCATTGGAGGTAGTCAAAACTCTGCCCTATTTTGAAAACCTTCCTAAAGTCCACCATGTTGGAGAGGTGCCTAAGGTCTGCTCAAGGAGACCTTCCTAAAGTCTACCTTGGTAAAGAGAACATGAAGAGGGAGCACAAAACTCCTCCCTATGCCTTGCTTGAGGTAGCACCAAAGTCCACCCTCCTTGATAGACCAGAAGTCCGCCCATGATGGTCCTTCCTAAACTCCGCCCAAGGAAGAGAGCCTTCAAAACTCTGCCCAAGATGCAATGATGGGGATGATCAAAGTCCGCCATGTTGGAGAGACTTCAAAAGTCCGCCCCCTTGATGATGTATTGAAACTCCGCCCTCAAGGAGACCTCCCTAAAGTTCGCCATGCCTTGTGGAGTGGAAAAATTCTGCCTTGGAAGGCTTCAAAACTCTGCCCTATACCATGAGAAGGTAGTGAAAAGTCCGCCTTTGGTGATATTTTCAAAACTCTGCCATGTCTTGAGAGAGCTCCAAAGTCTGCCCAAACTTGATAGAGAAAATGGTAAAGTCATAAAAGTCTGCCATGCATGGTGAGAAGGAGAAAGGCCACCCATGAAGAGAGCCTCCTAAAGTCCGCCCAAGCATGAAATTGAAGGCAAGCAAACATGAAGTTGAACACTAAAAACTCCGCCCTACTCTTGAAAGTCAAACAAAGTCAACAAGAAGCCAAGTGATGTCATCAAATCTTCCTAAAAATCAAACTTCTAATCAGTTTAGAAAGTTGGAAAAAGAGATTTTCAAAGATCGACGAGTTGGGAAATCAAAATGGAAGCTCGAAATTGAAATCAGAAAGAAGACATTTGTAGATCAAGATGATTTTTAGACTGAGTTCCAAATTAGAAACTTTTTGGAAAATGCTAATTTATAAGCCTAATTCGAATTTATGGACTAAATACAATTTAGAAACTTGTACAAGTAGAAGATTTTTGAACTAAAAGAGATGACAACACAACTCAAAATTGGATGAGAAACTTTCCCAAGATTTAAGTTGAATTTAGAAACATGAGTTGGATGTTTTTTTTGTGTGTTTCTAATTATGAAATCAACTTCATTACAAATGCATCCTTTGTAACTTCATTCTTACACCAAGAAGTTCGAATTTCCTTAACAAGCTAAGGAAAACATTAAGAAGTATTTGCAGATTGAAGTTCATTGGGAGAAAATCTTGATAGTGCTTGCAGTTGGGCAAGCTTCTTGACAAAGAATTCACATATTTTGGAGTAGAACCAGCTGGTATACGGCAGAGTTGTTAATTTTTCTGAGTTTTCTGAGAAACTTCTAAGCCTTAGTCCAATTCATTCGAAGGTGAAGTTGAATTCAAAATGCAAATTGGTTGCATTTTTTGAGTTTTCCAGAGTCATTGAAAGTAATTTTAGTGGATCTATTCGAATTTTTAGTAAAGGAAAATCATTTTATTGGCTAAGTAAAAGGAGAGTTATGAAGTTATAACACTTGGTGTCGGATTGCAATCATAATTATCCTTAGGATTGAAAAGTTTACATGTGAAAATCCATTGTTTGTGGCTAAGTATGAAAATAAAATAAAGTCTCCAAACACTTAGCCATTCGTAGCCTCTATTTTCTTCAATTCACGAACCAATTTCTAACTTAAGCTTCATTTTTACTTGCAGATTTTAAGCACGATGAAATTTCAAGTGGACAAAGATGCTCCTCTCGAGTCAAGGATGACTTCGAAATGGAAGAATGTTAGTGACACTAACCTCGGGCACATCAATCTGAGGGAGTTCAAGAAACGGATGTTTGGTTTGGACATCCTCGTGCCTACCACAACCGCGCGAAAGACGATGAAGAGTGGCATCGTGCATGCTATTGATTTTCTCCCCACCATGCAATACACTGAATTAGTAGCTAAATGTGCTAGGCATGACAACCCTGCCAGTAGGGATATTGTTGCGCCAGATGGGAGAGTATTGGCAAACATCAGGGATGAGGTCATCAGAGAAGCCTTCAGAATTCTAGAGTATCATAATGTCATGTACGTGACCAAAGATGAAGTTGATCGCATGTATCAAGACCAGTTGGAGGATTATGATGCCATCGTCAATCATTCTTGGCTGGATAAGCCAAGTAAAGGTGCCTCCAAACTACAGAGGAAGAGCTTGGTGAGAGCCTACTTCAAGGAAGATATTGGAGATATGATCGTCCTGTTGAACAAGATAATGGGGAATCCTCAAGGTGCTTCGTTTGAGCCCTGGATGTATTATTTTATAAATGAAATAATGAACGGAGTGAAGATGATAGACTGGACTCAAATGATAAGTGACAACTTGGATAGCCAGCTAAAGAATCTAGAAGCAAATAGGACCTTCTTCTTGAGCTCGTACCTGTTCTATTCCCTGGCTAGAACCTACAGATACAGAGGCCTCACCTGCAGAGGGGAAGTGGGAAAGAAAGAAAACCAGTTTCAAGTTTACGACTATTATCCCCAGCTTCACATGGAAGAAAAGTTCCATTTCAAGAGGGTGAATGACACATTTCTCATGCACATCACACAGACGTTGCAAGGTGGACTACATCAGAGACCCTCTCAAGAGTCTATGGACTTCATTGGTAGATTCGAATATTGGTATATCCAATACCCAAAGTTCACTTACATTAGAATTCAAGGGTTTATCGGATCTCCCTATAAGCTTCCATCTTACCCTACCAACTAAGTTGTGCTAATCGAGGTTGTGAGGCAATTGGAGGGATATATGGCAATTCAAAGAGATAAGCAGAAGAAGGAAGGAACCTCCTCTCTCATGACTGGGAATGGACTGGAAACGTGTCTGTCATCACAAGCTGATGCCACTACTGAGAAGGAGCTGACTTGGTAACCCTTTTATTAGTACAAGGCGAGGAAGAATTTTTATTTGTTCCACAAAATAAAAAGGATCAAAGGGATGACATTTGAGCACAGAGCTGATTTAGAAGATTATTGGGCTAACGCAGCTGATAGTTTCGAGATCAAGAAGAGATTTTGGTCAAGGATTCCCTTGAGCATGGTAAGAGCAATGGAGGTGTTTAGAGTTGTTGACCAAGTAGAAGACAACCTTGAGCTTCAATAGCCAGGCTTTGAAAAGATGAAGAATGAACCACTAGCCTTGATAGATTGGTTAGAGGGAGAAAAATCAGATTTGGCAGACCTCATGAGGTCAGTGGTCGAGTATTCTAAATGGTGGGCCTCTGAAAGGATGAAACCATTGAAGTCTAAAGGTGTGGCCCTGACCTATGACTTGATGGGAGTAGATGACTCTCTATCCTCCAACCCTTGTATCTCTGCATGCAATGCTCGAAATCCAGAGAGTGTTGGGTCCCGGAAGAGGAAGGAATTAGTTGGAAGTTTTGGAAATGCCATAGGAAAGAAGGTTGTAGGGGAGAGACGAGAGTCCAGCGAAGGTCATTCCATCCTGAGTGTCGCATCTGTCGTGCCTGATCAGAATGCAGTTGAGGAGCAGGAGATGGACATATATATGGTAAATAATGAAGTCCTTCTCCTTCAATTGAGGAAATAATGAAAGCAGTTGTCCAAAGTCCAGACAGAGAAAATTTTAAATGCAGCTACAGAAGTTGAAATGCTTGCATCTCCAGTAGTCTTCTTGGATGGTATAGCTACTAGACCAGGAGGGATAGATGATGGGTTCGATCAGAATATCGTAGAGCTAAGGTCCCTAAGGAAGCCCATTCTGAAGAGATCACAACAACATTTCTGGAGAAGGTGAATGAGCCAGTCATAGTCAAGCCACCAAAGCCAGCCAAAAAGTTCTCTTTGATTCAAAGGGATAGTGCAGGGTTCAGGACAGTTCAGATAGTTGTGCCAAAGGAAGGAAAAACTTGGGACAATATTGCCCCAAAGGATTATAAGATAACCACTATAGAGTTGGGTAAGCCTACCCAGGACCAAGAAGTCCAGTACTTTGATGACTCTTGTAACGCCCTCAAGGCGAGTTTAGCTCAAGAGAGAGAGAAGAGAAAGAAGGTTGAGGAAGAAAACCAACAGTGGAGGAAGTATGCTCTCCATCTTACTAAGCCACTCAACCATGAGATATCGGTCACCCCTCCATAGCCTCTTCAGCAAGTCAATGAAGGATTACGAGGATATGAAGGGCACATTCACCCAGGCCAAGGAGTGGATTTCAGATGCTTCAGCATGTGCTGATATACTTGTGGAAAATTTAGTATTAGCACATGAGTCGGCTTCTTCGTTGGTCAGCTGTATCTAGGACCTAGCTGCAAATTGGGAAGATCTGGAGGAAATTCAAGATGAAATACTTCCACATCTAAAGGTTATCTGAGGCTTATCGAAGAGAAGTTTGGTAGATGCAGGTGTCATACAAGTTGGGGATAGGTATGACTTTAACACCTGGTATTATGCTTTGGTCACCCGGATTGAAGTTTTGAAGAAATTCGAGACTAAGTGCTTTGAGACAAAGGAGAGTGTCAAGGAAATTTTGAGCAAGGTGTTTCATGTTGCGTCATAGATCTAGAAGAAAGAGAGTATAAGGGAGAAGCATTTGCAGGTAGAAAACCTAAGAGCCAGGATTCAATCGAGCTTCTTCAAAGACTCGAGGATGATTGACAAGGGCGATCTTTCAAGGATTACAAATTTTCTCTTCATCGATGAGAACTTTTTTGCCCAAGTAGTTGAGTGGGAAAGCATCCTCGCCACATGTACTGATGATGTGGACATCATCGATTCCAGATTAGCAGCTTGCCAAGTGTCACTATGGAGGAGGTCAGGCTTATCATGTCCAAGTACATCGAATCTGTGAAAGGGGAAACTGGACGCTCACCTCAGTAAGAATAGTAGTTGTGCCACATGCCACTTTCTCACTCTTTCAAACTAATAGAGTTTTGGGAAATTTGTAGCTTTTAATCTGGGTCCTTGATCACTGTTTGATCTCGGTCATTCATAGATTTTTTGAAAAACTATATAAGGCTACCTCCTCTCATTTGGAGGGTGTGAGGTTTTTGACATATTGTTGCGTGAAGGTCATTTTTGAAAAATATATTGCATGTGCACTTTCTCTTAAGGCTTTGTAATCCCTATTGTTTGAATGATTAGCATGGTTTCAATTTCCTCAACACTTTAGTTAAAATTAATTTAGATTTGCTTTCATGATATTAGAATTGAATGAAGGATTTTATAAGTGTTAATTGATGGTGTATCTCCGCTCATACTTTTGGTGAATGGATGATTTCGATTTCACTGTGAAAAGTTAGTCTGAGCCCATCCTCTATGCATCCCAACATCTCGATCATAAGCACAACCCATTGAATATTGCACCGACTTTGTGTAGTTGTCCTTAGTGTGGCGAAGCAAAGTTTGGTTTCTTGAGAGCACCCAATTGATACCATCTCCAGAGTTCGTAGGATTAGATTAGCCTTCTCAAACCCTATCTCTTTTCTCCTTTTTGAAAGTCTAAATCCCAGAAAATCTAAAAAAGGAAAGAGCCTAAAATTGCTAAATCCGTCTAAGTCCAACAGTTCAAAGACATTTGTTAACGTAAGTCCCCCTTGAGATTTTCATAATACACGACCCAAGAAGCTATTTCACTAAAGTCGCTTGTTCGCACATATAGACCTTGGAATCAGTAGTGATTTTTCAGGAGAGCATAGAATGCCTTCGAGTATCCTATTCTAATGTTTGGTAGATGATAAAATAAACACCAACATTGAAGAGTTTGCATGATATTTTAGTCTTTTGACCATGAATGCATAGAAAGTTGACTGCTTTTGCTTTGAATGTTTTGCAATATGGACTTTCTATTGAGACCCTTCCTAGTTGGACATTTGATCAACCAATCGCTTTCTGCAATGTTTCTTCATATGACCAAGTTTACCAAAATAACTTCATATTCTTTTAAGTATCATTAGATTTTCCTTGTCCTTTCTTATGGATGTACTTGTCTTTTCCTTTGCCTTTGTCCTTGGTTATAAAGGCCTATTCCACACATATTGAATCACTAATGCTACTACTTCTTCCATCTCTCATGTTGTAAGAGTTTGTTGCACAAATCATCAAATTTGAGGCCAACATTTGTAGAGGTGATGTTTACTGTTTTTATGAAATGCTCATATTGTTAGTATAATTGGTGAACAACTCAAAGGGGGGGTGAATCAGTTGTTAACAGATTACAACTTTAAATCCACAATACAGCCTTAAACAAATCAAGTACTAGTAAAACACATACAGATGCCGGTAGGAATAGATACTGGTAAACAATACAACTTAACAATTAACCAGATAATCAATGCAAAGCAATGATACCACATAACACCATGATTTATATGTGGAAAACTCGGAAAGGGAAAAACCATAGTGGGAAGCCTACCCACATTCAGATGATACTTTAGCAGAAAGTGTGTTATAATGAGGGGCCTGCACTTGCAGGAAGGCACACTGCCTAGAATGTACTGATCATTACAAAAGAGTCTCACTGACTGTAGAGAGGCTACAACCATCTCAATATAAATGGACAACAATCCAATAGAGTGAACTGCCAGAAAAGGCATCTACCATGCCTGATTACAGTCCCAGTTAAGCTCAATGCCAGAGGACTAAATCCTCTTCTGAATCCAATTCGATCACCAATGATCGACCAACTCCTCTGCCTGAATGATATTACAATATTCACACATTACATTCCTTGACCATGACCTTTCCAATAACCATGATACTCTACAAAGAGTTTCTACCACTTATTTATACAAACCCTAAGGCCTAAACCAATTAGGTCGGCCACCTAAAAGATATTACAAAAAGATCATTACATAATTTCATATTACAATGATATGTCATGTCGGCTTAAGACCAAAACAATAATAACAAATCCATAAATCCTCTCGAAACATCCCAGTAACGTGGAGTACACGTTAGCATGATACCGATCCATAACCTAGATAGGTACCAGACCTATTCTGGGTCCATCACGCCAAAGCAATGTCTTCAAGCAGTTGAAGCGTGATCAAAGAACATCTTCAGTATCCTGAAATCCATGAAGAAGCTGCACCAACACCAATTATGCATCATGTCATGATTCCTCAATGAAAGCTTTGCCGATAAATCCTTAAGCAATGTCGGTAAGGGTTTACCAGAGTGTATGATAGCATCTGATTACCAAGCCAATACCAACTGACCAAAACATGCTCATGGAGCATATAACACATGAAATCAAATATACTTCACTGATCCAAACATGTCGTAAGTGTCCAACAGATAGTCTCTTTTGCCGATAACACTAGATCTCCTACCAGTAACCAAAACTTGTCTGTCGGTAACCAACCATAACAGCTAGTGTTAACATCAATACAACACATAATCAATTCATCCATTATGCCAACAATCTCCCCCTTTGGCATTGATGGCAATACTAGATCTGAAAAACATATAAGCACCAAGAAATACCAAACAAGTCTCCCCCTGTGAATGATTTTTCACATTACTATCACACCCCCTTTGACATCAATGCAAGAAATCTGACAAAAATATCAAAGAAATGATATAAACCTCTAAAACTGTCTCCTGATTCCATTTGTCTCACAATAACTGTTAAATTCATGAGAAGTGAACTCACCTCCATGATCTGATCTTAGACATTTGATTTTCAATCCAGTTTCAATTTCAACCTTCGCTTTAAAGATCTTGAATTTATCAAAAGCTTCAAACTTCTCCCTTAGAAAAGTCACCCACATCATTCTAGAATAGTCATCAATAATCAGCATAAAATACCTATCACCTTGAAAGCTTCTAGTCCTTGCTAGACCACAAGTCAGTATGAATCAAATCAAGTACATCATTAGATTTATCATGTATGCTCTTGAAAAAACTTCTGACTTGCTTACCCAATTGACATTCCTTACATACCAGATTATGAGGCTTCATAATCTTAGGTATATCTCTAACTGCCTTAGATGAACTGATCTTAACAATACAATCAAAATTAACATGACACAACCTCTTATGCCATAACCAACTCTCATCAATATGAGCAATCAAACGTGTCTTATTACCAGTGTTCAAGCGAAAGATATTACTTCATGTCTGAATACCAGTTGCAATCTCCAAACCAGTCTTGTTTATGATTTTGCATTTTCTATCTTTAAACTGAAGTTGAAACCCTTATCAACCAATTGACCAACACTCAAAAGATTATGCTTTAAACCATCTACATAATAGACATTATCAGTATTATGCTTGTCATCCAAATAAATAATACCTCTAACTTTGATCATACATGCCTTGTCATCTCCAAATCTGACTTGACTACCATTGTATTCTTGCAAGGACAAAAATTTCCCTTTATCTCCAGTCATATGATGTGAGCATCCACTATCAATTACCCATTCATCCTTATCTTCAACTTTTGCTGCCAGGGCCTTTTCTTCATTTTTGATAACAGGTTCTGGTTCATCTTCTTTTAAAGCATAGAACACCCATTCTTCTCCATTTCCAGATCCACTAGCAGAGTCTTCTGTCGGTTCATCCCCAAAGTCATTAGTTACTCTTTCCTCATCTGCTATGTAGCATTGTTTACTTTTCTTCAATCTATATCTGTTCTGGTTAGGCTTAAAATATTTCTTAACTCTTTCTTCAAACCTTGCATTCCTTTCAGGTCATCTAGATGCAAAATGAACAATCTTATTACATGCAAAACATTTAAAAGATGTTTTTCCTTCATACTTACTTCCAGTTGGTCCTTTAGGTATTCTTCTAGCAAATAAGGCTTCAAGTTGCTCAAGTTCTTCATCTTCTTTCCTTGTGTCTTTCAATTCTTTTGCATATAGGGCTTTCCAATCACTTTTGTCGGATGATGATGATGATGATGATGATGATGATGATGATGATGATGATGCATGAAAATCAGATTCGGACTTTACAACTCCAGAAGATCCAAATTCTTCAAGCTCAAAAGCAGATAACTTTCCAATCAGAATGTCTATGTTAACTGAAGTGATTACCATTGTTCTTAACTCATTAATTGCAATAGCCTTCATCTTGTAAGCCAGTGGAAAGGCTCTCAAGACTTTGGAAACTATTTCATCTTCACTTAGAAATTCTCTACAACATTGAATTCCCATAACAATCTCATTTACTCTTTCCATAAACACAACAATTCTTTCATTGTCTTCCATTTTTAAGTTTTCAAATCTTACCAGTAACCATCAAGTTTAGCAATTTTGACAGTAGGATCACCTTTATTCAAAGTTTGCAATTCGTCCCACATAACCTTAGCCGATGATTTATCAGTCAATCCGATGATCTGCTGATCAGTAAGTGCACACAAGAGGGCTTCTCTAGCTCTGCAATCATTTTCAATATTCTTATCCAAGTCTACAGGAGTAGGATTGCCATATGTCGGATCATAAGGTGTGTATCCTTTCTCAGTAATCTCCCAAATATCTTTTCCAAGACATCTAAGATGAGTCTCCATTCGAATTTTCCATATCCCATAATTTGTTCCATCAAGCTTAGGGATTTGTCTTTTGAAAATATTTGTCGGTGGATTAGAAGTGTTAGTTGTCATAGGATCTACCTCAAGGGATTAAGCTTCTGCAAAAGAGGACCAAAGCTCTGATACCAATTGTTAGAATAATCGGTGAACAACTAAGAGGGGGGGTGAATCAGTTGTTAACGGATTATAACTTTTAATCCACAATACAACCTTAAACAAATCAAGTACCGGTAAAACACATACAGATGCTGGTAGGAACAGATATCGGTAAACAATACAACTTAACAATTAACCAGATAATCAATGCAAAGAAACCATTCCACATAACACCATGATTTGTACGTGGAAAACCCGGAAAGGAAAAAACCATGATGGGAAGCCTACCCACAGTCAGATGATACTTCTGCAGAAAGTATGTGTTACAATGAGGGGCCTACACTTGCAGGAAGGCACACTGCCTAGAGCGTACTGCTCATTACAAAAGAGTCTCACTAACTACAAAGAGACTACGACCATCTCAAGATAAATGGACAACAATCCAATAGAGTGAACTGCCAAAAATAGCATCTACCATGCCTGATTACAGTCCCGGTTAAGCTCAATGTCGGAGGACTAAATCCCCTTCTGAATCCAATTCGATCACCAATGATCAATCAACTCCTTTGCATGAATGATATTACAATATTCACACATTACATTCCTTGACCATGACCTTTCCAA
Source organism: Cryptomeria japonica (assembly GCF_030272615.1). NCBI lineage: Eukaryota > Viridiplantae > Streptophyta > Pinopsida > Cupressales > Cupressaceae > Cryptomeria > Cryptomeria japonica. The sequence goes on from NC_081406.1 coordinate 450,965,283, forward strand.
TAACCATGATAATCTACAAAGAGTTTCTACCACTTATTTATACAAACCCTAAGGCCTAAACCAATTAGGTTGGACACCTAAAAGATATTACAATAAGATCATTACATAAATCCGTATTACAATGATATGCCATGTCGTCTTAATACCAAAACAATAATAACAAATCCATAAATCCTCTCGAAACATCCCGGTAACGTGTAGAGTACACGTTAGCATGATATCGGTCCATAACCTAGATAGGTACTAGGCCTATTCTGGGTCCATCATGCCAAAGCAATGTCTTCAAGAAATTGAAGTACGATCAAAGAATATCTTCAGCATCCTGAAATCCATGAAGAAGTTGCACCAACACCAATTATGCATCATGTCATGATTCCTCAATGAAAGCTCTGTCAGTAAAGCCTTAAACCAGTGTCGGTAAGGGTTTACCAGAGTGTATGATAGCATTTGATTACCAATCCAAATACCAACTGACCAAAACATGCTCATGGAGCATATAACACATGTACTTCATTGATCCAAACATGCCGGAAGTGTCCAACAGACAGTCTCTTCTGCCAGTAATACTAGATCTCCTACCGGTAACCAAAACTTGTCTATCGGTAACCAACCATAATAGCTAGTGTTGACGTCAATGGCAAAACATCAATGCAACACATAATCAATTCATCCATTATGCCAACACATATGACCATGGTAATATTTTCAGTGTTATGAAAACCATATCTTCTTCTTCCATCTTGCGACCAATGACCTTCAATTGATCATGAATGTCTTTGATTTTCATCTAATGATCATGCAAAGACATTTTATCATACATCATTATCAAGAACATGTTTTTGAGGAAAAAGGCCCTTTTATTTGACGTTTCATGGAGAGATTTCAAGTGAGTCCAAATTTTTGTAGAGGTCTTGCCAAAGGGAAACTTCAGAAGCATTTTATCTATGAAATATAGCTTGATGAGTATAACAGCTTCATGATTACACTCATCAAATTTGTTCTGGTCTTTACCTACAACTGTTAGATGAGTGTATGTACTAAGGACAATCTAGTCAAGGCACCTATACTCGAAGATTATGAGTATCTATTGTTTCTAGGGGTTACAATTTGTACCATTGAACCTCTAATTGCCTTCCAACATAATATTGGGCAATGAAGCCATCCATCTTGCTATTCGAGGTCACAAAAAACAAGGTAATTTACAGTTTTGAGTGAAACCCTTCAATTTTTTTTGATAAAAAAATATTGAGGCTAAAAACACAATTTTTTTAAAAATCAAAAAAAGATTCTGCAAAAATTAAAACACCCACGATTTTTGAAAACCCACGTGATTTGCAGAAGAAAACTTATGCAATTTGCAAAAGAAAACTCATGATTTTTTAAAAACTATGTGATTTGCATAATAAAACCTACAATTTTTTACAACATGTAATTTGTAGAAGAAAACCCACAATTTTTTAAAACCCATATGATTTTCCACAAAAAGAGCTCACAATTTCCTATTAACAAATTGTTCAAAAACTTCTAAAAACCTTTCACGAAGCTTTTAAGTAAAAAGAACCATGATTTTTCTTAAAAATAAATTTGCCAAAAACTTTTAGAAACAGTACCTCTACTCTCATACCAGAAAATGAGAATGTTTCTAAATCCCATCCTAATGACATAATCGAACGTTAAACTAAATATAAAAATATTGTTTTAATATTTTCTAGAGGAGCTACAAATGCGATATAGCAATAGTGTATTAGATAATTTACTTCAACCTATTAGCGAAACTATGACAACCAATATAGGTTAAAGAATATTTGTAACAAGTTCAAATATAAAGGAGAACTTGACTGAGTTATTTCATAGTAGTCTCAAGGATCACATCCAACATGAGATACACATGTTATTGTATCTAATTCTTTTATCATGACTCATAGGGTAGAGGAATTTTTTTTGGCTTCCATAAGGTAGGAGTTTGGTAGAATAAGAGATGGGAGATTCCTAGTAGAACCATTCCTTAGACAAAAGGGTTATATTTTAACAATTATAGAAAATAAAGTTGAGGACATAAATGTGCTTCATTTTTATTCTATATTGAGGGAGAAGATAGATAAGAACTATTAGAGGTCATTAATGAGCTAGAAGAGCGAAAAAGAAATATCAAACCAACTATGGTCATGCACTTTCATGTTTTGGCACAAACTCTCAAGGTAGCAAGTTTCTTGAGAAAAGAGAACATGAAAATGATGATTGACTCAATAAGCACTCACAACTTCATCAACAAGAAGTTAGTTCTAACTTGAATCAATTTATATATCTAGCCCTATAATTGCAATTCATGGTTGCAATAGGGTTACAACTAGTTGATTAAGGAAATATCATAAGATTAAACTTTCCATAGGAGAATACTAACTAGATTTCCATATCTTTGATATCTCCATAGGTGCAATAGATACATTATTTTGGGAGTCCAATTGATTACTACATTGGAAAAAATTAAGATGAACTTCTAGGATCTATTCATGTGTTTTTACTTAGAGGATAGGATAGTCAAATTGAGAGGGTTGTAGGAAAAGTCTCCACTATAAGTAAGCTCTTATCATAAGTAAAAGATGCTTATTTATGAGGTAGATGGGTTTGTGACCCACTTATTCATTAGAAGTACAATATTTAATGGTTCCTACACCACTAAATTCGTAAGAAATTGTTATTAGATATTTAATAATGTTTAGAGATATGTCAAAAGGATTGCCTCACAAAAGAGCTCACCGTCATGTCATTCAACTAGTACCAAGGAGACAACAACCCAAAATTAGACCTTACAAGTAACCATATGTATAGAAAAGTGTCAAGAAGATGGTACAAGAGATAATAGATGCAAGTATCATAAGGAATAGTTAGAGTGCATATTCCTCTCTGGTAGGAATGCTACAAAAGAAATATGACACCTAGTGGATGTGTACCAATTACAAAGAGCTCAATAGCTACACCATATAAAAATAAGTTTCCAATTCTAGTAATTGATCATTTGGTAGATGAGATAAATGGTGCTATTTATTTTACCAAACTTTATCTTTATTATGTTTATCATGAAATAGAAATTCGAGATGAGGATATACATAAGACAAATTTCCAAACACACAAGGGCCACTATGAATTTTTTGCGATGTCTTTTGGGCTTACAAGTGCCCCATCTACATTTCTCAATTTTAAAATGAACTCCATCTTCAAGCAATTTCAACAAATGTTTTTGTTATTTCTGACATCTTAATATATATAAAAAGAACACTCGCAACATGTGAGTCAATTTTTTAACATTCTTGGATAGCTATTGGTTTTATGCTAAGCCATCCAAGTGTGTTATTAAAGTCAAAGAGATGTATACCTAGGTCATATTGTTTGATGTTAGGAAGTCAAGATGGATTCTCATAAGATCAAGGCCAAAGTAGAATAGAAAATGCTTAGAACACTAAAAAACCTATATGGTTTGTTAGGACTTATTAGTCACTATCATTGATTAGAAAAAAATATGGCAACATAGCAACACCACTCATAACTATATTAAAGAACTCTTTCTAATAGAAAATGAGACATCCATTAGAATTTTGAGAAGCTCAAGGAAGCCTTGCGCACAAATCTTGTTCTACCTACCCAGATTTTCTAAAACCTTGATTATGAAATGTGATGTTTCTAGGTCAAGCATAACAATAGGACTCATGCAAGAGGGAATAGTCTAGCATTTAAGAGTCACCAACACAAAAGTAAGAATTTGTTGAAGAGAATGAAATCATGGCTATCCTACATGAATTCAAACACAAGAGACCTTATTTAATAGGAAGGAATGTTTAAGGTAAAGACGGGTCATGATAATCTTGAATCCTTTTTGGAATAGGGTTTGTGATATGAAAAACAACATAAAATAGATCTTGAAGATGTTGGGACATGGCTTAGAGATCATTAAAAAAGAGGAAAAGAGAATGTTTCGGTTGATGCTCTAAGAGGGATGAACCCATAAAGTCACTAATATATGACGTCTTTCTAATGTGGGAAAATCGGGTGGATAAGGCATGAGATAGATGGGATAAGCTCATGGATTGTCAAATTCTCATTCAAAAAATACAACAAGATTATAGTAAGTTAGAAAAAATTACATGGAAAGGAGATGCTCTATGGTCCAAGGACATGTTGCACCTATGTAAGAACTCAATCCTTAAGCTTAAGGTTTTGCTAGAGTTCTATGCATGTGGGTGGGTATTTAGGCTTCTTAAACACATCATAGAGTCAAGCTATGATTTCGTTTGGGACAAGATAAATGGGGATGTCAAGATATTTATGGTAGAGTGCATGGCAGGCCAACAAGATAAAGCAAAGACATTAAGACTCTAGTTCTTTTGCAACTATTAAGTATCTATTCTAAGTTAGAGGTGGAAGAAGGTATCCATGGATTTCATCATTGGTTTACCCAAGTCCAAAAAAAAATTCATTATGGTTGTTGTGGATTGACTCACCAAATATACAAATTATTTTCCTTCATTGCACCTATTTATAATGAGTACAATAGAATAAGTGTTTATAGATGTCATTTAGGAGTTTTGTGGGACTCCAAAATTCATAAAAAGTATTCACGATCCTAGATCTACAAGTAATATTTGGATTCACTTAGTCTCGTGTTTAGGGGATCAACTTTCTCATAGCTCATCATATCATCCCCAATTAGATGGACAAGCTAAGGTGGTCAACAAGAGCTAAGAGGGATAGCTCTAATGCTTTGCTTCATATAAACAAGAAAGGTGGGTGCAATGGATACCATTGTTAGCAAACAAGAGGGTAGCATTGGTAAAATGGAGGTATGACACTTCATAAAAAAAATCTCTATTTTTTGTATTATATAGGTACCATTCACCATCCATTACCTCTAAATTGAAAGAACATCCAAAGGTTAGAGTAATTGAAGAACACGTCTAACATCAACAAGATGAACTCTCTAGTCTTAGGGATAGCTTGAAAATAATGCATAACATAACAAAATAACAAGCTAATAAGCACTACAATAGTCAGGATTTTTAATGTTGGAGATTGAATCTTATGATGACATCTATATAAGCAAAATTTCATTCGAACAATAGAAGAAAGATAACAAGATTTCACTTGAATAGTATGGCCCCTTATAAGGGTCTATAGATGATTGATAGTGTAGCATATGAATTGGAGTTATCTAGGTTAACAAAATGCATCTAGTCTTCCATGCCTCCTAGCTAAATGGTGATTAAGAATAGTTTCAATCTAGTCAGTGTTACCAAAGCTTAATGAGGCGGGTGGAATGATTTTGGAACTTAGCAAATCCTTCAAGTGTGCATTAAGAGGTTGTAGATGAAGATGCTTGTAGAGTATTTGATCAACCACACACATTTTGCTATCAAAGATGCTATGAGGGAAAATTAAGATTTCATACAAAAGCATCCACAATTGATTCACACTGAAGACAATGGTTCTCTGAGATGGGCATGCTATGTCCTTAAAACACACATATATTGCAAATTTTGTTCTTATTGAGACCTTTGGAGGATTTCTCCCTTCAAAATGACTTATTATTATCAACTATTATGAAGCATTTACAACTTACTATTTTTCTTTTATAAAAATAATTTTTTTAAAAAAGTTAAAAAGTTGCAACTAAATTAATTGAAATAGAAGCACACAATGTTGTGAGGGATTTAAACTCAATCTCTAATGTTGTGAGGGATTTAAACTCAATCTCTTGAAAGTGTCAATAGATGTGAGGGATTTAAACTCAATCTCTTGAAAGTATCAATAGATGTCAAATTATAGTTTTGCAAAGTGGTTGAAATTGATTAGAATTCAAAAGATATATGACACATGCTTACAGATAGTTTGTAGCAAGGGGATAACCTTAACATGAACATCCTGAGATTGATACACACTAAGGGTGACACAGACTAAGGGGGGTGATATAATGAGCTCTATTGACGCCCCCAAAAGTCTCCTTTCCCTAGTCCTTAGTGCATAGTAGTTTTCCTTTGGGCACAAAATGCTTATTCTCCTAGTCCTCAGATCACATAACTCTGGCCCTAAGCAGGCAGATAGTGCACTTAGACTATCCTGCTACTCGTTCTAAGATTTGTGGTAGGTTTGAATCTACCAAGCATGTCCTTTGGTTTTGCTGTAAAGCCTGAGTAGAATGGGAGGGATGACTCACTTCATAGCGACTTAACGTATACTGTTAATGTTGTGGAAGTCTACATTAAACAGATTAGCATGGCCAAGAAGATGATTTTGATAAAGCTTAGCATATGATAACAAATGAGATTCTGTAAAATTCTGAAAGAGATATAATAAAGTGTAATCTGCCAAGCTGCAATCAACATAGATTTCACTTGTACTGATATAATTGCTAAGATAGCTAACTTATCTCTAGAAAATAACAAATATATTAACAGACTGAGAAAGTGCCAACGGAGGTTGCTAACCTCAAATCAATAATGTATTTAAGGTTCAATCCACACTCCGTAAATATCAAGCCAGGCTAAGGGAGAGCTTAGGAATTCGGAGGATGAATCATCTAAATGGGTCCAAAACTTTGGTATCACCCAATCCATGTATTTTTAATATAGTACCTCAAAGGCATGCACTCACCCATCAGAGCTCATTAGAAAAAATATAGGTCACATGAAATAGGCTCAAAGGAGAAATAGATTATATAAGCCTGAGAGTTGCCATTAGTAGGCAGGGGCATCGATCGAGTGGAAGTAATCGCCAACAAGGAAAGTAGTGATTTCCGACAGACCCTCTGGCCACCTCTGGCAAGGACAAACAACGGGAGGGAAAATCTTCATAAATGTTTGTCCACTGGACCAGTCATAAGATGGGGGGAAAATCTTCAACAGTAATTTAAGATAATTACCCACATTCAACAAGTGGATGATCTGTCTTAAGGGTGTAGCAAACCGCAGATTGGACTGCTGCCCAGTTTGCATTTGCTGCAGACAGTGATTATTTAGCAGGGCACCTCTGTTTGAAGTGAGTTATCTATTAAATGATGGTCATTATCTCTGATGTGTTTGCATTTTCTACTCTTACTATGTCTTCTCAAAGTTAGTACTGTGCCATAACCCCGTTTTCTGGAACGCTTACTCCAATTTGGATCAAGTGACAGGAGGGTTTCTTTGTCTTGCTAGGGTAAATCAAAGAGGGTATTCAAACAGACAATTGGGTATTAATAAAAAAAAATTCTTTACCAGTTCGATGTTTAATAATTAACAAACCAGAAAATACCCTGAGATTAATGAGCTATTCATAAAAAAGGGAAACTGAATAGGACATTAGAAATACCATCGTCTCCTTCATGCCAGGTGTGAGCTCCATCAGCATATCCATAAGGGAAATCTTCCTGTAACCATGCCGCCCTATTAAAGTTACAAAGTAGAATAGTAATAAACAGAGAGATGGTGCATAAGGAAAAATATTATAAGTGCAACCTCAGAAACTCCAGGAGTGCGGTAATAGTCGATGGGTTCCTCCGATATATCAGGCTCAAATCCGCCAACATTAACAGCCCTCATTGGTGGCAAGCGCAATTGCCTTTCACCTTCAACAGTTACAACACATACAGGCCTTGGAATGCTTATCTTGTTACCACTGCAATTGCCAATTAGGGCAATGGGACTATGCTTGCTAACTACACCTGCAAATGCAGCCATGGCGGTAATGACCAATGTGAGGCCTGTGTCACAATATAAATTATCTCTTTTCAACTTAATATTGCTTTCTCTTTTTTGTCCTCGCTCTCTTTATCATCCTTTTGTGTGTGGACCTCAATAGCGCGTTAGTATTATCTAACCCAAGGCCTAATTAAACTATGGTATTTCAGTGCTAGCCATTTATATCACCTCCAAACTTGCACTTGAATGATAACATTAAGAAGTGGGTTCTATAATTTAAGATGTAATGGATAATAATTTGTCAATGTAGTTTTTCTAATTCATAAAAATAATTTATTTGTAGAAGAAATGTCAAAATGTAATATTAATATTCAAAAATATATATTGTAGAAATTTGGGAGAGGTTTAGTTTTGAATGTATTAATTTTTAATTTTTTATATTGGCTTTTAGAGTAAAAATTGATTTACTATTTTAAATTTGTTAAGAGATATTATTTTTCTTTCAAAAATGTTACATTTTAAATAGCTTCAAATTTTAGCATTTCAATAGTTGATGATTTTATTTATTAGATAAGCAAGAAAAGGATCATACATAAGAATGACTTCAACATGACTAGGGTCACCAAATCTAAAAAGGGAAAACACTTTGACAAGGAGTCATTATCCTACACTTTTAAAGATGTAATCCAAAACATCGCCAACAAATTTTTCCTTTTTAGATTTGGTGACCCTAGTCATGTTGAAGTCATTATTAAGCATGACCCTTGGTACATACATAACTTTGCTCATTTTTCACCTTGTATATTTAATGCATAAAATTGTATGGGCATACATGGCGATTTGATGATGATTTAACAATTCAACTCACAACCCACATAGCATGATAAAATCCCCTCTTACCCTCTTTGACCTTGATAGAAATGTTCACCTAGGCTCTAAGATTTTTCCTTACCATCATCTCATCCTTTAGACACTAAAAATGTTATTCTTAGCATTGACACGAATTTATCATTAATCAATCATTATGCCATACCATTTACTAAATATTCATCACATCTATCATATTTATTATAATTAATTATTTATTATTATTTATTATAATTAATTATTTATTATCATTTATTTATTATTAATTAATTATCATCAATTATCACTTATTAGTCCATTATTGCTATTTATTATTTTTTATATATTATCTATTTAATATGAGAGTTAAATATCCATTTTGAATGAATAATTTTTTTATTTTCACCTTACCAAACTCTAGCTTGAATTGGAAACTTCTTCTCGTTTTATCCATTTAATGAATTAAATGTGATGTAGAGCCCTACCCACACACCTAAGGACAAGCCTAAACAAGGTTAGACTTCTGACCCCTCAAATGATCACAAGGGTCCTGCAAGGAAGGACTCCACACCTTGAATGAAAACTACACACAAGTTCACTAGGCTTGGGCTTACTCAAGATGAGTAAATGCCTCAATACCTATCCTACACCATCCTATGATACACTGCTCCCAAGGGCTTAGGATTTGGTTTATTTATGGCCATTAGAAACCAGTCCAAGCATTGGGTTTAGGATTAGGTTCCAATTCCTTAGACCTCCTTTAGAAACCTACCTCCTAGGCTTGTAGCCCTATTTGGCGATAAAATGGATCTTAACTCCAAAATGTTCCACACACCCATACAAAAAAATTACCATTTCAAACACCCTTTTGGAATTTTTACTATTCCCCAAAATGGTTTGACTAGGTCTGCAATTAAAAGGTCTGATCCCTTTAGAGGCCAAGAGACCTAATAAGGGCAATTAGGCCTATTTTCCAAAGCAACTACCAAACAATGAATCCAAAATGGGCAACCAACTCTATGGTAATGTGGGGGATGGTGAGTAATCTTTAATTCCAGGGTTGCACACCTGGAATCCACCGCTATGACATTTTATGATGATTGTCCTAAATCTTGTCCTAGGTAATCACATAGAGATGCCTACCTAATTTTGCTCCTTTCTCCACACAACCAAGTTTACCCTACAAAAAAACATGAAATCTCTAAAGTACAAAGGCTTATCCTGCATCCCTCCAAAAGAAGAGTCTTCTAATGGACTAGAATGCAAGATAAGGCCATGTTTGTCCAAAACCCTCTCCAAACCCTCAATTTTTCGGGTTGCAGTCAGAAGAATGGAGGGTTCTCTCTACTCCGAAATAATTAGGACTTCAGACCACCACCAAAAAAATATATTTCACCCCTCTATCTACTCCATGGATTGTGGGATTCAAATCAATCTGTACATGCACATGCAACTCCTGCAAACTCAAAATTTCTGGGAAAATTGTAGTATTTTGTGTTTTATTGCTTCACAAACTCCAATCACAATAGAAGACACCTTGGGAATCATGTCCACAAATCTTATACAACTCTCCAATAGTTTCCTACCAAATTTGGAGTAGGTTGGAGCCATTGAAAGGCTTCCCCCAACCGTATTTCAAAAAGTTGCACTTTTGCACTCAAAAGTTGCATTTTACAAAAGTTGCAATTTTGCAATTTTTCACAAAATGTTGTCAAACTTGCTAAGGTTGGAATCCATATACATTGATCAACCAAACACTGATAAAACATTTCTAAAAACCTATCAAACACAAAACTAAACCATCTACTACCCCTATTGACCACATTGTCCCAATTGGCTTATCAAATTGCCTAATTGGTGACATGAGCTTACATGGTGGGGTTTATTGCATACATGAAGCACAAGACACACTAAGAGACTCTAATGATCCTAGTCTTCATCCTTAGGGTCATGATTTGAGTTTTGATGAGGTGCCCCTGCACCAAAATGATTCATAATTGTCTTCTCATTTATCTTGTTAATAAATTAAACATTTCATTATTATTCTTTAAAGAGTTTGAAATGATAATTTTCCAATTTCAATTGAGTTGAATCAAGAATCTATGTTTTCAATTTTATCCTCCTCCATCCATTTTATTTTATCCATTCAATTTTAAAATGTCCTCATCCTCTCATCATTTTGAATATCTCAAGACTTCATGTAAATGCACTTTATCAAAATCTGTATCAATAAATATAGTGTCATGCTATTGAGTTGCATCCATATTCCTAATTACCAAGTAGATGTAGCAAGATTGATATGAGGTTTGTAAGAAGTTGAAGTTTCATATTTATCATACTTTTGGTTTGTTTTGATGAATTCAATGTGAACATGCTAACTCGCTAACTAATTATGTTGTTTGCAAAAATTTTAGTATTTTTTTGTTTTGTGGCGTAGACACATAAATCTGTCCATTAATTAAATAAATATTTAATATTTATTTAATGCACTAATATTCTTCTATTAATTAAATTTACATTTAATTAATTCATTTCAACCTATTCTTCTAATCTAATTAATTAAATTTTATAAATTTATTTAAATTACTAACTATAGTCCAACTATTAAATAAATAAATTAAGACGTATTTAAATAAACTCAAAAGATCACATGCTCATTTAAATAAATTAAAACCCCATCCACTTGCATTCTCCTACAAATGCAAGTTGCATTCATTATTTTAAATAAAATAAATTATTTAATTAAAAGCTTATTTATCATCACCCACTTGCATGCCTAACCTTCTTCCAGCTTCTTCTAATCCCTTCCAAATTAGCCTAAACCCCCTTCTAATCACTTGCACAATCCTAAACCCAAATTAACCACCAACCCATCATCTCACGCATTTAAGACTTACAAAATCTTAAATACTTCCTTTCTTCATCAAGTTAACCCACATGGGTTTTGTCCCTTTGGTCAAAGTCTAACCATGGGTAAACCATGCACAAGATTTTACCCATTGGATAATAACTTTACCATTGGATAATAGCTTTGTCCAATAACCCAGCCACATGGGGTTACCCTCATGTCCTCACAAACATTTAATGCTTCTTCCCTTTCCTCTCAAGCCATCTCATGATGCCACTTGTCACCATTGCATTGGTGGAAGTTGCAAGCATGGATTGAGGATCATGCCCCTCTCATGCAATCCTAGCCCTTGCTAAGCTAGATCAATCTTGACCATCCAATTACCCATTTTTCCTATAAAATGAGCCTCATTCCTCAGGAAAAGGAGGAAGCAATTTGAGTAGTGTTACTATAGTTACATGAGAGTTCACACTTAGCTTTCTCATAACATAGCAATTCTAGTTTGTGCATTTGCATATCAATAGGATTTCATTCTCAACCATATTCAATCCTGCATTTGGCATCCATGGCTTCATGCTAAAAACTGAGGGCTACACTCAAGAAATCTTCTGGATCTTGGAGAGGAGAAGATCAAGGGAGAGGCAACAAGAGCATCATGGGAGAATCTTAGGGAGTCTCTTCTCCCTTCTTTTGATTTGTGTTGCTTTCATTTGTGTGCTTGTTAATCTCTTTTGATATGTACGTGAAGGATTTTGGTTCATTTGATTTAGGTTTTGATTATACCTAACTTATTGACTTTGAGCTTTATTTTTGTGTGTCCCCTTTCATATGCATCATTTTGGTGAACCTGACATGAATCCAACACTAAGAAGTTAAATTTTTAACTAACATTTTAAAACTTGCAAATTTTACATGCACAGGTCATGCTCTAGTGCTATTGTCACATGTTTCGACGCTTTTGTTTGAAGTTGTAGCGCCTCTGCAAATACCCAGTCTAGAGCATCTATTTGTGTTTCAACGCTTCTTTCATTCTTCCAGTGCTCTTGTTTCATTTTAGTGCTTTTGTCACTTCTTCCAATGCCATTTTTGTTTTGGTTTTAGCACATATGTATTGACAAAGTAGCGCTTTTTTTTTTTATACCAGAATAGTGCTTTTGTCTTGGACAGAGAGCTAAAAAATTGTAACCTCAAAGAAAATTTTAGGCTTTTGAGCCCACAATTTGGACTAACATTTTGAAAGTTTTGCAGGTGCTGACTTTGTGTGCAGGTTCTAAAGGAGTTAGCTTAGTTTTAATTTACTTTTTTTTGTTGCAAATTTCATTTCTTGCTACAAAAAGGTTAAAAAGAACTATAAACAAATCTTTCTTTGTTGCAAGGCTAAAAAGAATCTCACATTTTATTTTGGTGCATTTTAAAAAGAATTCAACATTTCCTTTGGTGCAAATAAAAGGAACTTCATTTTCATTTTGCAAAGGATAAAAAGGACAACAAACAAACCTTGCCTTTTTGCAAAGTAGATCACATTTCTTTTAGTGCAATCTAAAACGAACAAACAAATTTCATTTCTTGCTACAAAGGGATAAAAAGAACAACTTACATTTCAGTTTGCAAGGTAAAAAGAATAAGTCATATTTCTATTCTTGCAAAAGGTTTTCTTTCAAATTTTTTCCAAGGTTCAAATCATCACAATTTATTTTGGCTAAAAAGAACATTTCATTTTGCTATCTTGGTTAAAAAGAACACCATGTTTGTTGGAGCAACATCTCCAAGTAGCATTTAGACAATATTGCAATGAAGGGATAAAAAGAACAAACCATGTTTGATTTGTCTTGTGATAGGCTTATGCTCTCCCCTTAATTGGGTGATCAAAATGATAGACTCACTTTCAATTTCTTGCAAATTAGGATAAATCATTTAGCAGGCCTACCTTGCTGAGAAGCTCATAAGGCCAATGAGAGGGGAGCAGCTAACACAAAGTAATCCAACCCACTATAATCAAATGTGGATGTGATGAAAATCATGTCCAATGAATGGTGGTGAGCATTGATATCCTTCCCTCAATATCCTTGAGATATGTAAAGCCTTTGTTCTAAAGGTTGGGAAACCTCCTAAGTGAGTTTATCTTTGACGCACCAAACAAAACACTTACTACAAACCTTAAGCATAGAATCCCAACTGAGTCAATTATCTAAACATTTATAATATCATAGTGCAAGGGTGGGGAATAATCCGCACCCAAGACACTCACCATACATCTTCCAAGAAAACGATCCAATTGAGAAGCAATTCTCTTTGGTTCAATTTTTGGCAAAAGGGAAAAAAATGGGTGCACCTTAGGGTGTGACAAGGTTGTTTGAGCTAAAGGAGTATCAAGATGTGGGCTATGATATTATGAATTACCTTTTTGACCTTAGGAGAGCCTGACTGTTTTGTATTTTGATTGTTCCAAACCTATGAAAAATAAAGGGGATTTGAAAAGATCCTAAGAACATACACATTTCATCATATACAATTCAAAAGTTACCAAGAAAAAAATATTTATGTGTGCTTGATGTGTCTTCTTGTCAAATAAATCAAACATTTGAAACAAGTTACATGCCAACAACGACCTAAAACAAACAAATCACAACAAATTTTGCAAATGCATCATATCATCAAATCCCTCCAGCATATCAAGAAATCCATATATCGTCGTCTTGAGAAGAAGAAACCTATCCAAAAAGAGATCTTAAAGAAGAGATAATTTATCTACATAAACCACAATCTCTTGTTCAAACATCAAACATTCCTTTACCATTTTCACAATTATCTAAATGGTCATGGACATGAGATTGATGAGGAATCTTTAAAAACACACGCCTTTCAACAAAGATCTACCTTGTCCCAATCTCTCAATAAAAGTGGTAAAATATCATTGTCATATCTACCTCAACAATAAATCACTTATTGATTCACTTTCCATCTATGCTAGTCTTTCATCAATCTCATCCACTATCTTAGTTTCCAAAACTCACAATCACTTAGAAAAAATTCCAAGGTTTCACATTTCATCTTCTTCATTTTGCAATCAAAACACATCTTCCACATTTTCCACTCAAATCATTTCAACATCAATCATGAAATTAACAATCACCTATTAGGGATTCCATCAATCCACATTTCCTCTTCTTTAAAACATTTTCTTCCATCAATCCAAATTTCCTCTTCTTTCAAAAGAAATTCCACATCTCCTTTTCTTCACCATTTTCTTAATCACATCTTCCACATTTCCTCAAATCATTTCCAAATCACACTTCAAATTCACACATCTTCCATATTTCATCTTCTTAAGTCATATTCATTTTCACCACCTTTCATATTTCATCCTCATTTTCTTTAAAATATTTCCAAATCACTCATCAAAATTCATAATTACCTATTAGAGATTCTAAGGTTTCACATCTTTCACATTTTCTCCTCTTCCACATTTTCTTCTTCATCATTTCCAAGTCACACTTCAAATTCACACATCTTCCATATTTCATCTTCTTAAGTCCTTTTATTTTCACCACCTTTCATATTTCATCCTCATTTTCTTTAAAATATTTCCAAATCACTTATCAAAATTCATAATCACCTATTAGAGATTCTAAGGTTTCACATCTTTCACATTTTCTCCTCTTCCACATTTTCTTCTTAATAATTTCCAAATCACACTTCAAATTCACACATATTCCACATTTCATCTTCATAATTTTCTCAAAATCATTCCAATCATCAAAAATCATAAGTAGAAATTCCAAGGTTTACACTCACTCCAAAACATCAAAATTACATTCAACTCTCAACACCAAGAAGTCATGTCCTTAGTTCTTTCAGATATTACTAAACAAAACAACAAGTTCTCTCTAGTGAGTCTCTACATATAGGATCAATCATCCTAAAGGACATTACTAAGCATCATAGATAGGATAAAACTAGCTTTTGAGTACATCCTCTCATGGCTAGGTAGCTTGTGATTTATAAACACAAACCTTGCTACACCTCATCTCACAAGTGTTGAACACCAAGCAAGCAATCCTAAAGAGGACTTTTGTAACATCCAAACTTTTAGTGAAAGAGATCACTCTGTTAGGGTTCCCACAGATATTGAGAGCGGGGGGTGAATCAGTATCTAGCCGGTATTTATATTTTCTTAAGTTGAAACATGCAGAACATAAAGTAGCAGTATACCGGTATACAAGAATTAATGTAATAAATAGAATCAAAAACATCCACATGAAAAGAACACCATAACACAAGATGTTTAATGAGGAAACCAAGTGTGGGAAAAACCTTGGTGGGATTTGTGACCCACAATATTCACTTACTGGCCAATAAGAGAATATTACTTATAATAGGGGCCTGCACATGCAGGAAGGCCAATTGCCTAGAGCTCACTGCTCAATGAGAAGTCACACTGACTTACAATGAGGATTATACTAATCCAATGATCTGTACTGCTTTACAATAGCATCTCCAATGCTAGATTCAGTACCGGTTCTAACTATGTTCTTTACATATACCCTTGACCTATAATTCACACATTAGGTCTGCCTAGTAATTTTCTTTTTTTTTGCTTCCTTACTTTTTCAAATGTCTACAATGATCTATTTTATATACAAGAGTCATTTTACAATTTGCCAAGTCGGCTTACAATAATAATAAAAATATTACATATCAAAAATCCTGTCGGCCTCTGTGCCGATATACATCTTTGCTTCTGTGTCGGTGCTGGTGCCGATGTAGAGTGATCTTGTTGATGCCGGTGCACTGTCTTGCTTGAATAATGCTTTGCCGGTATGATGTCTTGCCGGTGCCATAGGATTGCAAGGTTGCCATCAATGACAAAACCTTCAATCACACACAATGTCTCATTGGAGTGTCCATATGCCAACAATCTCCCCCTTTGGCATTGATGGCAACACTCATGAGAAATTTAAAAAAAGTGTCCAAAATGTGTAGACCAAAAAATTTACCAAAAATATGAAGGGCTCCCCCTGAGCATATGATTCCTGTCTTTGAACTTTCTCATCCTACTACTCCCCCTTTGGCATCAATGACAAAGGTTGTCAAGATGTTAGTAGAGTTTGTAGTTATACCAGTCCATATCCTCAACCTTGTAGTTGGGTAGTTATTATCTGAAAAAGATTGCCTAAAATTAAGTTTATACTGTCCATAAACTTTTTGCTATCTTTTATTGTTGTTTCGGTCCTCTTCACAGTACTGGTGAGATGCTGCAATTGTTCTGCCGGTGTTTTACTTCCCTGTGCTAATGCCTCTGAGATTTCCTTCCGCAGAGATGCTAGATAGTCCAATCTTGGACTCAGTTTAGATCTCAAGTGTTTTGCCTTGTTTATTATTGTCTCTTTCTCTCTTTCCTGTTTAAGTAATTCTGCCTCAAAATTTGCTAACTTATCTTCAAAAATAGATAGTGAATCCGGTGAGTTGACAAAATTGTCTGCAAGCTTGTTTATCTCTTCCTGTGTCTTGCTTGTTTTCTTGTCAATATCTACAGTCAGGAAGTTTGTTTTGCATGTGTCTTTATACAGGTTTTTATACTCTTTTAACAAACTACACAGTTTCGGTAGAAGTGTGTCAAAGTCTCTATTACACTTCTTTATCTCTTCCTCAAAGAATTTTTGTTTCTCCTTTTCTACAATGTCCTTTACAGATTCTTCCTTTATTTTCTCAATATTTCCAGAAATGTATTTACATAATGTATCCAAGTGTCCTAAAGAATCTTTATTATCTATATTACAATCAGGAGCAATTATTTTCAAAATTGGTATTTAATCATCTATTGCTTTGTAAGCTTGTGAACTATACTCAGTTATTTTCTTGATGGATTTAAGTAATACCTCAGTCACATTTGTTGACTTTGATGATGACCCAACAAACTGAGTATTGGTGGAAGTGACCATGCTTGTATTGACCTCTGGCAGGTCAGTTTGTGTCTGCATTTCCTTTAGCACCAGTTTTCTTGCTTCATTGCTTACCAGTGGCATCTGTTATGGAGCCTTTAGCTCTGTTGGTTTCTATGTTTGTGCCTCAGGTTCCATCTTTTTCCTTGTATCCTCTACCGATTGCTCTGTATCTCCTGTTACCAGAGGCTCTTTAGCCATATCTGATTTTTCACTTGTATCTTTATCAACTGTTATGTTGATCTTTTGGGTATCAACATTTACAGTGTATAGGACTTCAGGATTTGTATTGCTATCCTCTGCATCCATGCTTTCAGCTGCCGGTTGGTTTTCAAGGATTGTAATTTTACAGGTGGAGGTAGGTTATCTTTAACCTTTATGCTTGGAGGTCCACCAATTTTGCCTTTCCCTTTGTCCTTATCCTTCTGATATACCTTAATAGGCTTGGGATTCCTATATTCTTCTTGTTTCTCCTTTTCAACCAAAAATATGTCCCAACCATCTTCTGTTTACTCTGAAACTTCTATAATTCTACCTGCCATCAGTGAAATATGCCGGTGTGTAGTGGAAAAAACTGTCTGGTTAGCCTGAGCTATCAGATCATCAATTTCTTTTGGGGAGTTTACCGGATATACAACAAGTAGTTTTTCTATTTTTATTTTCTTGTCCATTTCAATTACTCCTTGCCTTCTGGCCTCAAGTCTTTTGTATAAGTCATCAGGAATTTCATTTATGACTTCCATCAAAAACTTTTTGAACATGTCCATATGTAATATTACACTCTCCTCGACTTTCCCTTTCTCATTAGCCGATAGGGTGTCATAAATTTTCCCTATGTTCTTCAGTTTTCCTTCCTTTGTGATCTCATTTAACAAAATGTCTAGAGGTGCCAAGTCAGTTTTTGCCTTTTTCTTTTTCTTAGGAGTCAGCTTCTTTTTAGGTGTGACCTTTCTGACCAGAGATCTCACAGCTTGTTGCTTCTGCCTTGTCCTTCTAGGTGAAGGAGTGGTTGCTGGTGAGGGATCTCTTTTCCTAACAACTCTTTTAAAGGTTGTTGGCATGTCTCCTTCCGAAGTACCTACCGGTGATAGATGAGCTTCAGGTTGTGGGGCTACCAACTCATCTTTAGTTATGTCGGTTTTCTTTAGTACATCTTCCTTAATGGCTTTTGCTTCTCTGGATCCTTTTCTCACAAATGCCTCTACCTTCTTCACTCTTTTCTTGGACTGTATTTGTTTTTCTATTGTTTCAGCACTACCAAATGCTTCCTCCTTAGGTTCATTTGGGGCTTCCAGAAGTGCTTTGGCATAAGTTTCAACTATGTGGTCATCTGTCTCATAGCCCATTTCTGTTACCCAGATTGTCCTTGGGATGACTGCTTCCATCCATATTTCATCCTTTTTGATAACAAAGCATATATCATCTTTGTATTTATCTACAATTTCCTGAGATAACCTTGTCCTTTTCTTCATTTTTGTCTTTAGTGCTTGGAAAAAGTCATGAATGTTGTTTTCCTTATTCTCACCCATGGTATTGAACAGTTCTGTCAGTTGCTTTCCTACCGGTATGTCATATCCAAGTTCTTTATATCCTATACCAGGAACTTGTTTTGTTATATGAAGCATTAGACACACTAACAGATTTCCAAATCTGAAGGTTCCTTTCTTATCCTTCTTTATCTTTCCAAGGTTGTCTATCAGTTCATCCTTTAACCATTCACAGATGTTAATTTTTGCATTGTCTGTTATCATGTCATAAGCACTCTTAATGCATAAACTTGAAACTGAGTTAAGTCTATTGGCATGAGTGGCTTTGTAACCTAATATCATGCTTGTGAATCTCACATTTGTATAGGTCTATGACTAAATCATTTGAGACTTTCTTGTTTTTGTCTGGTCTTTTACCGGTGGCCGGTAACCTTGTGACACCCTTTACTGCTTGCTTGGTGATCTTATGAATTGCATCTAACCAGAAAAATTCTCCATGAACTCTTCTTAACACTATCCTAATCACATCCTTAGGAAATTCAGGAATGCTAAGGATTTCTGTGAATCCTAGGGTTTCAATGATTTTGTGTTCAGCTTTAACATTGCCGGTATCATCACATATCTCGGTTTTGCACATGGTTTTTATTTCCTCGTCTCCTAACTCTTCAATATTGCAGTGAATATACATTCTAGGGTCTTCAGCATATACAACACCTTTAGGGATTTGAGAAAATGCACCCAAGGTATCATCCTTCTTTGCTATTTCGGGGACCAATTGAAATACGGGCCTAGGTCTTTTAATTACTTCCACAACAGTAGGGTTCGCTATGTATTCAATTGCAGAGGTGGATGCCATGATAAAATACCTTTTTCTATCTTGGATGGATGATTGCTTGGAGTGTGCTTGCTTCTTGCTCGAAATGCCTTAGCTCGGAAATCTTCGTGCTCTCTGAAAGTTTGAAATCACAGTGAAATGAAATGGAGCCAAAACCTTATTTTATAAAGTCTTTTTCGTTATCTACCGCATTAATTGCATGCTGGTTAAGTATTCACTTAACTTTGTTTGCCGGTAATAAGTGATTTTCAACTTCTTATCTCTAACCGAGGGAATAATAGCACATGTGTCATTAGATTGCCAAACCCTCAAGACAATTTTCTTCAATTAGATGAAGAGCTTCCTGTCGGTGGAGCACTACTCTGTCCTGCCGGTGAGGCATCACTCTGTCCTGTCGATGGAGTATTTGTTGGTTCTACCGGTGGAGGAGTATTCCCAATATTTAGATCAGCTTTTCTAATCCATTGCTTTGAGAATTCTTGCTTAACCTCTTCAACTTTTTCTTTACCTTTCAAGCTAGCACTTTTGTTGTCTACCGGTGTACCTTTACTTCTACAAAATTTAGCAATATGTCCAATCTTGTTACATGCATAACAAGTTACATTATTTTTCTGAATAGCTTTCCCATAACCTATATCGGTTTGTGTTCTGCATTGATTAGATAGATGTCCAAATCTTCCACAAACATAACATCTCACATTCATTCTGCAGTTTTTCAGAGTTATGACCAGCTTTGTTGCATTTGGAACATTGACCGGTGGGTGGATTGATATTCTGATAATTCCTAGATCTACATTCATTTGCCCTATGACCATATTTATTACAGTTAAATCATTTTCCATTGAATTTGTAAGTATTAGGTGGTCTTACCGGTTTGCTGTGATCTTGAGTATTTGCAGTACCGGAGCTTTCTCCAACTTCAAAGCCAATTCCAGAAGTGTCACCTTTGGGTTTTTGATTCTTTAATAAGGTACCGAGTTCTTCTGAGCTTTTCTTGAATTTTTCTTTATGTTGATTTGCAGTTTCCAATTCCCTTTCCAAGATTTCTTTTTGTCTCATTAGTTCATTTGAGTCATTCTGAGTATGCATCAGATCTGTCTTCAACATGTCATTTTCATAGCTAAGTATTGTGTTCTCATTTGCTGCATCACTTAGTCTTCTGGTCAATTCTTCTTCATTCTTCTTTCTGTCTTCAATCTCTTTGCAAAATCTCATAGTCATATCCTGCATTTCATTTTTTGTTGTCATGATCTCTTGTTTCAACTTGCTTATCATATCATTAAGTGATTCCTTTTCATCATTCTCATTTTGCAATTTTTCACAAAGTTCTCTTCTCTTATTTCTTGTAATAGTAAGATTTTCTTGAAGTGCCTGAATGATATCCTCAGCTTCTCTTAAATCATCTTCTAATTTGATATTTTTCAACTTCTCTGCATCATAGTTAGTAAGAGCTCCTTCAAGTTGCTTCATCAGATTTTCAATCTTTACCGGTGTCAAGATCTTCCTCAAGCTATTAGGCTTCTAAAAATAGAGGACCAAGCTCTGATACCAATTGTTAGGGTTCCCATAGATACTGAGAGGGGGGGTGAATTAGTATCTAACCGGTATTTATATTTTCTTAAGTTGAAACATGCAGAACATAAAGTAGCAGTATACCGATATGCAAGAATTAATGTAATAAACAGAATCAAAAACATCCACATGAAAAGAACACCATAACACAAGATGTTTTTAACGAGGAAACCTGGTGTGGGAAAAACCTCGATGGGATTTGTGACCCACAATATTCACTTACTGGCCAATAAGAGAATATTACTTATAATAGGGGCCTACACATGTAGGAAGGCTAATTGCCTAGAGCTCACTGCTCAATGAGAAGTCACACTGACTTACAATGAGGATTATACTAATCCAATGATCTGTACTACTTTACAATAGCATCTCCAATGCCAGATTCAGTACCGGTTCTAACTCTGTTATTTACATATACCCTTGACCTATAATTCGCACATTAGGTCTACCTAATAATTTTATTTATTTTTGCTTCCTTACTTTTTCAAATGTCTACAATGATCTCTTTTATATACAAGAGTCATTTTACAATTTGCCAAGTTGGCTTACAATAATAATCAAAATATTACATATCAAAAATCTTGTCGGCCTCTGTGCCAGTATACATCTTTGCTTCTGTGCCAGTGCTAGTGCCGGTGCCGGTGTAGAGTGATCTTGTTGATGCCGGTGCACTGTCTTGCTTGAATAATGCTTTGCTGGTATGATGTCTTGCCGGTGCCATAGGATTGCAAGGTTGCCATCAATGATAAAACTTTCAATCACACACAATGTCTCATTGGAGTGTCCATATGCCAACACACTCATCCATAAACATTTCAACTCATCATCACCATTATCAAATCTTGGAACTATAAGAGGGGATCAAGCACCCACTTTTCTTTCATTTCATTTCCAAAACACAAACTTCAACATGGCTGAGACTAGGTCTCAAAGTCAAAGACATAGGCAAAATGAAATATATCACAAATTGGAAGAAGAAGAAGACATCAACCCCTTTCATCATGAAGAATATGTAGGGGGGTAAAATCCAGATACTCCAACACAAGAGGAAATAGAATAAGCAACACATGACCCCAGATTTAACAAACTCTTTGATGAGATTCTCAAGGGGAACGTTGATGCTCATTTCCTAAGACTTGCTCAAGAAGGATAAAAACTCCTTGAAGACTTTGATGTATCACAACTAAGGGACATAATAGAGAAAGCCCAACATAGTCATCAACAAGAGAGAAACTGGAGGAGGTCAAGGAATACCCACCATTATGATGACAACTAGTATCACCAAGGTAACATTCCACCTCCTCCCACAAAGATGGATATGTTGAGGCAACAAATACAATACCTCGCCCAACAATTTAATTTAGGGAGGGGACAAAAGATATATGATCTTGAAGATATTTGTCCCTATCCATTTGACAGGAACATGTTCATGCCTCCTTTCCCACACAATTTTGAGACTCCAAAATTTGACAAATACAAAGGAAAGGGAGATCTAAGAGACCATGTGAGAGAATTCTACTCCACATTCTTAGAGGTTGCATATGATGAAACATACTTAATGCACCTCTTTTCTCAAAGCCTAAGAGGATCAGCCATCCAATATTTTTTGTTCCTGCTCAGCGGAATCAAGACATTTGACGACTTAGTGCAGGAATTTATGACTCATATACACCCTTGGGAAAACCTCTTGAAACAGTATTTTGGCAGCTCAAATCTTCCAACCTTATCACACTGCCTAAAACATCAAACTATGAACTGTTGGCATTACATTAAGTTTGTTGGTATGATGATATTGAGAAGGTTGTTGGAGATTGTTGATATAATTGATAAAGGATGATTACTGTCTTAATAATATTATTTTGTCATTGATGTCAAGCAATTAATTTTCTGATTCAGTATGATGTTGCCATATCTTAAAAAGTATGTTTTGATGAGTATAAAGATGTCAGTAAGTGACACACAAAGAATTTGAAAATAAAGGGGAGTAATAAGTTATTCAATGGGCAACTATTACTGAGTTAGACAGTGACGAGATTATGTTATTTTGATTGTTTTGATATCCTATATATGTGTATTCAAAGACTGAATAAGAAGGAGAAAAGATTTCATGCATCAGAATGAGTAAAGGTTTGATATTGTTCTATTTTACTGAGCAAGGAGCTAGTCGATAAATACCAAGGTTATAAGTGTCAGTTAAAGTAGAAAGAATATCTACCGAGTAAAGTTCAGTATTTACCGAGTATCAACCGAGCAGTAACAAAATGCATTGGATGAATAAATACATTATTAAATGAAGGATGCCAATGAGCTGGAGATTTATAGGAGATTAGAATGTTGTGAAAGAAGTTTGTTAAGGATCAACGACAATGAAAATTCAAGAGTTGGATCTACAACACAGATTGAACGGTCATAATCGAGCACAAGTACCAAGGAAGGTATACAAGTTCCAAGGCAAGATAAAACATTTTTTAGTTTGAAGGATTCAATGAATCTAGTCAAGTTTGAAGATCTGATGGCTAAGATTAATAATGGGAAATGTGATTAAGGAGATTAAGCGGTTTGGAATTGCTTATAAATAAGGAAAAGTTGGTGAACAAAGTATGCGGGCAAACAGAAGAGCAGTGATACTACAGAGGTGATTACCGAGTACAGAAGATTGGAGATCTTATTGAAAAACCGATTGAGAAGCCTAGCAAGGAGGAAGATAAGTCTTATGACAAGATTATTTTGAGCACATAGAGTCTGCTTTAACATTTCAGATGTGAAGTTGCAGATATATTTTATTATTGTTATTTATTTTGTAAGTGACAGGAAATCTCTTAACTGAGTGGACCTAACAGTCTTATTTGTAAATCCTCTAGCAAGGTAACATTCTGAATGAGTGTTTGAAATCCTTTGACAAGGTCACTTCTAACAAAGTGCAAGATTCTAAAAAATCTCAGGGAAATCCCTTGACCGGGTCACATCTAGCAATGTGTTTATGTAATCTTTAACAGGATTGGCTTTTAACCGAGCATACTCTAGAAGAGTATATTTTCATAGTGGGTCCAAAATCCCACAATGGTTTTTCCCTATTTGGGTTTCCACGTTAAATCTGGTGTTAAATGTGTTTTGTTGTTTCAAGTTTATTAGCTTATGAGTTTGAATGATTTACAGTCATAGTTGCATAACAAGTAAGTTCTACCGAGGTTGAATCTAATGAATATATTGTATTATGAGTTTATCTAATTCACCCTCCCCCCCTCTTATCTAACTAACAATTGGTATCAGAGCCTAATTCTTGCTAAAGGGACTAACAACCTAAAGAGAAAGATCCTATCAATGGAAGGCTATAAACAATTACGCCGAATTGTGAATCTTCAAGAAGAATTGGATCATGCTAATCAAGTGATTGCAGATATGCAGAAGCAAATGCAAAGATCACTGAAAGTCAGAAGAAGGTTGTCTGATGATTTACAGGACTCACAAGAATTGGTGGAACAAATTGAGACATCATCTGAGAATAGCATATCAGAGGAATCTGAAGAAATGATTGCAGAACTGAAAGAAAAGAACAAAGCATTGAATGAACAACTAAAAGCAATGAGAAGGGAACATGAGTATTTCAGCACACAGTTGACTGAAAATCTTGATGCATTGAGAATAGCTGAAGATAATATGCGAAATATAGAAAAAGAAAAACAACAGCTAGAAGAAATGGTGTCTGAAAAAAATGATGAAATATCAAGGATGATTGAAGTTCAACATAATCTGTCTGATCAATTGGATTATGCACATCATGAAGCTACTCTAAAAGAAAATGAGAACCAAGCATTGAAACTTGTATTATCAAGATTGACCGATGAACTAGAAGCAGAAAAGAAGTCAAAAGAAACACTGAAGAAAAGTTATGAAGCATCAAGAATTTTGGATGAGCAACTAAATATGAGATAACCCAACAAATCTGCAGGACTCGGTTATAAAGGAAACAACTCTACCGAGAAAGGGATCAACACCACTGAGAAAGGAGAATCATCAAAAAAGGCTGGAAACAAAGATAAGATGAAGGACAAGAAGCCTATTTGTAACCACCGTGGAAAGCAAGGACATACTGCCAACGTTTTCCAGATCAGAAAAGGTAAGCAACCGAATGTTACTAGGTTTGATGGCTATCGTTACAATTGCAATAAGTGTGGTCACATATCTAAGCAATGTAGGATAAAATCTGTTAACAATTATTAGATGGCAAAATTCAAGGGGTTTTGCAAAAAATGCAATAGATATGGACACAATACCGAGAATGGTTTAAGCAGAAAAACTATATGTGGACTCCACACCGAGCAAACACTAGAAGCTACCGAACTCACACAGATCTCAATCGACAATATACTTCAGTACCATGGGATTACAATACAAGAATATGGTGTGAATGTTGTGGAAGATACAGACACATAAGTGCAAATTGTATGATAAGGTTTGGAATGTACAACTGGAGATTATGGAGAAATCCCAGAATGGCATGTTTTCATTGTCACAAAGTTGGACACATGGCTAAAGACTGCAGAGATCAACCCAGAGGAGATACTGAGGAAATAAGAAGCAAATTATAGAAATTTTGGAAAAAGAAGGAAAATGTGTCAACTAATGAAGGAAGCACCTTACCTACCGAGTTAGGTGCATCTACTTTAAATTAATCAATAAAGGTATGGAGGGACTGCATTCTCACAAGGTTAGATCTTAACAGTTCCTATTTAATCGTGTACACAATTCCAAAATCTGCATAGCTAAGATGCAATAGCAAGTTTGAAATATTATCTAGTCTTTTGAATTACCAGAGAAGTCGGTAAAAGTTTTAAACTTGTCTAGTCGGTAAAAGCTTATAAGGGAGATAGTCAGTTTAGTGGAACCGAGTGCATTTAATGCTTATCATAACTAACTGCACGAAGCCCGATAAGGTCAAAAGGAAGTATTTAAAGTACTTTGTGCGGTCATTTTTCACTTACCAGTTTTCAAAGAGAAGAGAAAAGTGAATCAAAGGCGATCAAACATTTCCAAAAGCGAATTCAAGGTATTTAGCATAATCTAAAATGCATTTTCAGCAGTTAACCGATCAAAATCAATTGTGAATATTTGCATAGTATTTACTAAGTTGGAAGCATTTTTTGGTTATTTGAAACCCTAAGCTATTTCATAAGTAGAATTTCAAGTTTGAAATGGCTCCCAAGGTACAAAAACCCGTTGTAGTAGAGACCATTGAGAAGCCTACACTGAAATACACCTTACCTCCCAAAGTGGCATCCGAACCCGATGAGAAAACTACATTCTCTCTTATTTCGGATAGGGTTCTGTTGATAGAAGATGTTAGATTTTATACCAAGTGTCGTGTTGAAGAGCTAGGTCATACTGAGATCAAGGATATGTATGATCAATTGTGCACTAATGGAATACTAGATAGCAAGTTTGAGCATATCAAAGTTAAGGGATTGACTGAATCCCTAACCTATCCTCGAGTCTTCAAACCCCAATGGGTCAAATTTGTCTTGAGCCGAGTGCATGACGATTTTATGTGGTTTGAGGATCAACCTTTCAAGATCACCAAGGAGATTATTCACATGATAACCAAATACCCTATATTTGACCATGCCTGAGAACAGAAGATGATTTCACAGAAGGAATTGATAACATTAACAAGAGTTGAGTCTGATTGCAGAGGTCTTAAGTTGAACAATGTGACTGATGCAGAAATGAATTTTGCTATTAGAGTTATTGGTTATTGTTTCTTCCAGTCTGCAAGAGAAAACAATGTACCGTGTGTAGCTGTAGATTTGGCTTATAAAATTGTTAAAAAGGGTATGCAAATTGATTTATGTGAAGTGTTATTGAAGAATATTTTTGAAAATCTCAATTCAATAAGGAAACCGAAGAAGAATAATACTGCTAACACACTAAAGTTTGGGTCACTCTTAGTGTGTATGTTCTTCTATTTTCAGAAATTCTTTCCATCAATCGGTAACATCGTTTGGGAATTACACCGACCAATCACCCATCAAATAAATGATTTCATCAATCAGCTAGGTGATAATTTCAATACGATAATGGATGATTACTTCAACAGATTTTAGGAAAAGATGCATAGCAGGTATAGGATTCCACCTCAGCTAGTGGAAAAGTACAAGGATACTATATGTTTTGAAGTGGATACCGACTACTGTTATGTCAATGCAGTAGAACCCAAGACTCAATCTTTACCACCTATGGGTTATGAGATAGATTTTGACATTGCTCAACAACAGATAGATGTCTTTTTAGCACTTCCAAGGCATGCTACCGAGATCAGATATGGCACCTATGAAGAGGTTAAATAAAAAGTAAAAATGAGCATTGTAGTACCAAAGGCTGCCAGAAAAGCCACCAAAATGATCAAGGATTTAACTGAAAAATTTGGAGAAGGTTCTACCTCCACACCTACTAAGCCAGCAAGTAGGAATAATGATCAAATTTCAATCGAGGAAGAATCTGAAGCTCAAGAAGCAACAATTACACTGAGCACTGAGTTGCCAAAGGGCAAAATTTTGAAAAGAAAGAAACAGGATACAACCAAGGTATCACCGACCCCACCAGTAAAGTGACCGAACACTAGATCATTTGTTGTGTCACCCGGTAAGAAGCAGAAAAATGTTGAAATGCCTAAGGTTACAAAAACTTATAGAAAGAAGACCAGAAGACTAATTTTGGATAAAGAGGCAAGTGACACAAAGTCTGAAGATGTAAATAAATTTTAGGTTGTAAAAAGCACAAAGGAAGATGTACATAGTGTTGACAATTTTTGTGCAAAATTAAAGCAATATGGCGGATTTGGGTTGTTTAGATATGTAAAATATAACTTCAGAACAGAAGAAGAGAAGAGGCAAATAGAAGAGACTGTAATTTGTACACTTCTCAAGTTCTGAGTAGTTCCATTGGAAGTGGCTGGTTTTCTTCCAAAAGCATTGTACTCACATATTGATAATAGATAGAAATATGCTATGGACTCGAAGAAGCAGATAAGAGAAAGAGTTTTGGTACATCTCTTTCCAGATATGTCGGTAGATGATATAAGAGATCATTTGAAAAACTACCAGACAAATTTTCAAGTAAAGCAAAGGGCCTTGAAAATGATGAATGGCCTATATCTTGAAGTTGAGAATGAAGCTAAAGAAAAATGGAAGGAAATATTCAGAATTCAGACTGAAGAGCCTAAAGGTGAAGTAGAGATAGTTGACATCACCGAGCAACAAAGAAGGTATACTGAGTTAATCTGAACCAAGTGGAAACGTGTTACCAGATTCAATGAGCCTAGACACACATATGAAACATGTTACAAGATTCAAGAAGATGATACTGTTATTACATAGGAAATTGCATTTAAAGATTTTGTATGATTTTGAGGAAGAATATCCAATGAAATAATTTCTATGTTTATTCATTCAATAAAACATGTTTGTATGATCGAAGCATGAACAAATCATCATCTCAGATATCTATATAAACAAAATGATTTGAGTATCTAAAAAGAGGATATATGAGATGGAAATGGAAAATCATGAGAGAAGACACGATGTGATGATATAGTTAAGAAAGAAGATTCACAGAGATATTCAGAGGTTACCGAGAAGGTTTCAGAGAACAATTTAAGGGATAGAGTATACAGAAGTGGTTACCAAGTTGATTTATCAATTACCGAGGAATGCTATGAGAAAGGTAATTTCATATTGAGCACATAGAGTCTGCTATAACATTTCAGATGTGAAGTTGCAGATATTTTGTAAAGATTTTGATTGAATTGTTAAGTTGTGTTAGAAACCTTTAATAGGGTAAAAGACTCTAACAAAGTCTATAAATTGTAAATCCTTTAACCAAGTACAACATTTTGTAGAAGTGTTTGTAAAATCCTTTAGCAAGGTAGATCTAAAGATCTTTATATTCCTAACAGGGTAAGCTACCATAAATAGCTAAACATGTAGCTCTAACCGAACAATCTTGATTATTGCAGTAGTGAAGTTGTGGGTGCCATCCCCACCGCAGTTTTTCTCTCTAACCAAGAGTTTCTGCGTGACCAAAAATCTTTGAGTTATGGAGTGAAATTTTGATGTATGTTATTTCTACGATTATGTTTCAGTTTTAGATATTTATGAGATCGGCTATACTTAGTTTGTGTTTATCAGTAAAATTGTTTTTCAAGAAAGTTTTGAAGTAATGATTCACCCCTCCCCTCTCAGTACATTAGCTTTCCAAGTTAGACCTAACAATTGGTATCAGAGCAATTGGAAAAACTTGAGAATGCAATATGCCGAGGATGCTAGATGGGTAAGATGACAAAATCAAGCTTTACAAGTAAGTCTTACACTTCTAAAGGAATTTTAGATCTTGTACACACTGATATTTGTGGTCCTATGAAAGTTCAAAGTTATTATGGTGATAAATACTTCATACTATTTGTGGATGATTACTCAAGGATGATGTCAGTTATGTTTTTAAAAGAGAAATCAAAAGCCTTTCAAATGTTCAAATGGTATAAGGCAAGAGTTGAAAATGAAACAAGAAGACAATTGAAATGTCTAAGATCTGATAGAGGAGGAGAGTTCATTTCAGATGAATTTAAATTATTTTGCAATGATCATGGTATAAAGAGACAAGTGTCTGCAACGAGAACACCACAACAAAATGGGATAGCTGAAAGAAGAAACAGATCAATTGTAGATTGTGCCAGAACCTTGATGATAGAAAAGAGAGTACCTCAAATATTTTGGAGAGAAGCAATAAGCACTGCAGTTTACACCCTGAACCAAGTACAATTGAAGAAAGGAACTATGAAGACACCGTATGAAATCTGGTATGATAAGAAACCAAATGTAAGTTATTTTAAAATATTTGGAAGTAGATGTTATGTTCACAAAGATGACAGAAATGGAAAATTTGATCAGAAAAATGAGGAAGGAACATTTCTTGGTTATTCCTCTAGGAGTAAAGCATTTAAATGTCTAATCAAATCATCTAACAAAATAGTGGAAAGTGAAAATGTGAAAACTGATGAATTTGTAGAAAGGAATGATGAAGGAAACTCCAAAGAACCAAAAGATTATGAAGAGCTTGTATATGTACAATCGAGAAGTCTAACAGAGAAAGCCGATGAAGAAAATACTTAGTTACCAAGTGATGAAGAAGATCATACAGAGCCTACCGAGCCTAAATTAGCAAAATATGTCAGACGAAATCATGAATCAAGTCAGATTATAGGAGATAAGGATGCTCCAGTGATGACAAGGAACAAACTGAGACAGAACACATGCCTAATATCCGAGTTTGAACCGAGGATAGTAAAAGAGGCATTAAGCAATGAAGATTGGGTGAATGCTATGACATAAGAGATTGAACAAATCAAGAAAAATGAAACATGGACACTGGTCCCAAGACCAAAAGAGAAAAATGTAATTGGTACAAAGTGGATTTTCAGAAATAAGCTAAATGAAAAAGTGAGGTCATTCAGAATAAAGCAAGACTAGTTTGCAAAGGTTATGCTCAAGAAGAAGGAATAGACTATGGTGAGACTTTTGCACTTGTGGAAAGACTTGAAGGAGTGAGAACATTGTTGGCATATGCTGCTTAGAAAAATTTCAAGGTATATCAAATGGATGTTAAATCTACATTTTTGAATGGTGTACTAGAAGAAGAAGAAGTCTATATTGAACAGCCTGAAGGATTTATTGAAGAGAAGAATAAAAATCAGGTATGTAAGTTGAACAAAGATTTATATGGCCTAAAGCAAGCACCTAGAGCATGGTATGAAAGGTTTCACTCTTACTTAATCAAGATTGGATTTATGAGGACTAATGAAAACAAAAACATGTATATGAAGAATGATGAGGATAATGGAATATTGATTTCAGCCATATTTGTTGATGATATTATTTTTTGTGGTAATGATTCTTTATGCAAGAACTTTGGAAATGAAATGTGCAAAGAATTTGAGATGTCATTAATCGGTGAAAGAAAGTATTTTATAGGTTTACAGATACTACAAATGAAAAATGGGATTTTCATTACTCAATCCAAGTATATAAAGGAAATCTTGAAGAAATTTGGAATGGAGGATTCTAAACCTGTAAGTACTCCTATGACTACTAATTGTAAACTATCAAAGAATGATGAATCTGTATCTGTTGATGAGACACTTTACCGATCTATGATTGGAAAGTTGCAATATGTAGTTCATAGTAGGCCTGATATAGCACATTCAGTAGGTATAGCTGCAATATTTTCTGCAAATCCCAAAGAAACCCATATGACAGCAATCAAGAGAATTTTCAGATACTTGAGAGGCACTGAAGATTATGGTTTACTATATAAAAAGAGGAATGATTTTGACTTAAAAGTCTATACTGATGCTGATTGGGCAGGAAATATTGATGATAGGAAAAGCACAAGCGGTGGAGCTTTCTTTTTGGGAGAAAGACTAGTGAGTTGGCTTAGCAAGAAACAAGGATGCATTTCACAGTCAATAGCTGAAGCTGAATATGTCGTTGTAGCATTGAATTGTACCAATATAGCATGGATCAAACAACTGTTGGAAGGTATGAATGAGACAGTTACCGAGCTAGTAACTATATTTTGTGATAATACAAGTGCTATTAACATTTCAAAGAATCCGGTAATGCACTCTAAGACAAAGCATATCTCTATAAAGTGTCATTATCTAAGACAAGAAGTTCAAGAAAAGAAAGTTATGCTAGAGTATGTTAGAACAAAGGAACAAATAGTAGACATCTTCACAAAGCCACTGCCAAGGGACACTTTTGAGTATCTCAGAAGTCGGTAACATAGTTTGCGAGTTACACCGACCAATCACCCATCAAATAAATGAATTTATCAATCAGTTAGGTGATAATTTCAATAAGATAATGGATGACTACTTCAGCAAATTTCAAGAAAAGATGCATAACAGGTACATAATCCAACCTACGTTAGTGGAAAAATATAAGGATGATATATGTTTTGAAGTGGACACCGACTATTGTTATGTCAATGCAGTAGATCCTAGAACTCAATCTCTACCGTCCATGGGTTATGAGATGGATCTTGATATTTCTCAACAACAGATCAATGCCTTTTTGACACTTCCTAGGCATGCTACCGAGATTAGGTATGGTACATATGAAGAGGTCAAAGAAAAAGTAAAAATGAGCATAGTAGTACCGAAGGCTACAAGAAAAGCCACTAAAATGATCAAAGTGCTAACTGAGAAATTTGGAGAAGTTTCTACCTCCACTCCTATCAAGAGTGATCAACTTACAATTGAGGAAGAATCTGAGGCTCAAGAAGCAACAATTACTCTGAGCACCGAGTTGCCAAAGGGTAAAATATTGAAAAGGAAGAAACAAGATACACCTAAGGTATCACTGACTCCACCAGTGAAACAACCTAACACTAGATCATCTACAGTGTCACCCGGTAAGAGGCAGAAAAAGGTTGAATTTCCTAAAGTTACAAAGACTTATAGAAAGTCAACCAAGAGACTCATTTTGAATAAAGAGTCAAGTGACACAGAATCTGAAGACAAAAACAAATTTCAGATTGTTAAAATCACAAAGGAAGATGTACACAATGTTGACAACTTTTGTGCCAAATTGAAACAATATGGAGGATTCGGGTCATTCAGGTATGTAAAATATGACTCCAGAATAGAAGATGAGAAGAGGCAAATAGAAGAATCAGTTGTATGCACACTTCTCAAATTCCAAGTAGTTTCATTGGAAGTAAGTAATTTTCTTCCAAATGCTTTATACTCACATTGACAACAGATGGAAATATGCTATGGACTCGGAGAAGCAGATAATAGAAAGAGTTTTAGTACATCTCTTTCTAGACATGTCAGTAAATGATATTAGAAACCATTTGAAAAACTACCAGAGAAATTTTCAAGTGAAGCATAGAACCTTGAAAATGATGAATGGACTTTATCTTGAAGTAGAAAAGGAAACCAAAGAGAAATGGCAAGAAATCTTCAGAATTCAGACTGAAGAAACTCAAGGTGAAGTTGAAATAGTTGACATTACCAAGAAAGATCCTGCTTCAACTATTCAACAAGATGAGGATGTCATGGACACTGAGGCACAGGAACAAGAGATGATAAAAGGAAATGCCTATGCCAAACTGGTATCAAGTGAATCAGTTTTGGAACAAGTCAAGTCCTATCCTCCGGTAACTCAGCAAGTTTCAACCAAGAAACCTCAGGACACTGATCAAAGCAAAGAGGGTCAATAGTCTACAAAAGGAGAATCTACTTCTCAAGCCACCGGGGAACAAACTTCTCAAGCACCAGCATGCACTGAAATTGTTGCCAGTAAGACCCCAAGCAAGGAATCACCAAAGGACACATCAAAGGCTAAGGGAATCGACAAATTTTTTGCCTCTATCGAGCAACCTACTGAGGGTGAACAAGCCTCCACAACCATTGTACTCATTCAACCGGTGAAAGCCTCATCATCCAAAGAAAAGAAAGTGAAGAAGCATAGTTTCAAGGTAGATCTATCAAAGCCTATTATGTTGCCAAATGTTGACATTTCAAAAATGAAAGGGCAAGCACTTATTGAATTTGGAGAACTATGGAAAGCCAAAGAAGAACAAGAAAGACAAATGGCTATTCAGAAGAAGAATCGAGTACTTCAGAAGGTTAAAGCATTATTGATAGACATGCTACTTGAAGCTATCATGACTAAAGATGTTGCCATCCATATGCAACTGGATGAACTACTCACTAAATTAGAAGCATCAAGAGTAGACGCATCAGAATACCTTAGCAAGTTGAAGGACAAAGAGCTAACTACCAAAATGATTGAAGAAGTGAAGAAAGCAATTGCCATAGGTAAAGTCAAGCTTGTTAGACTCATTGCTGAGTTGTCCCCTCAACTCAAACATATTCTTTATTTATTTCAGAAGCTCTGTACATTTTCATTATTTATTAAGGATATCAAGCATAAGATCAAAGTTATTGAACAAGAGATTACCGATCTCTCCAATAAATTGACCACCGAGCCAAATTCTATTCAGAATTTCTATACCAAGCTGCAAACTCTTATGGCTCAACAGTTAGAACTTCAGAATGAAGAGCACAAAATAAGGATGGATATCATGGCTCTTTAGACCTTATTTATTCCCCACTTATCATCAGTCCAAGAGAAGATCAATCGAGCTACCCACTTATCTACTCAACTAGAGGGAAGCACTTTAGATGGTTTGATTTCACTGTTAGCTGATATTACAGCTCAAAATTCCCTAATGGATAGTGTCAAGGATTCACTCTCCACTGCTCTCACTGATGCTAGTACAAAGTATAAATCTATTTTTGACTAGTTGCCTCCACCTAATGGTAACTAGTTTTGATGTTTGTCAAAAAGGGGGAGTATACAGAGTATAAGAGGGAGAGTACTAAGTTGAACAAAGTATCCAAATGTATAGTTGAATTTGACAGGGGGAGCATAGAACACAAAGCAGTGAACACCGAGCATTGATCACAGGAACATGCAAATTAAGTTATGTACAGTATATTGATAAGGGGAGTATATATTTGAGCATGTTACTATTCATTGACAATTGTATATACTGTCATTTTAGTCAAATTTTGTAAGTATATAGATTTTGAGTTATGACTTTGAAAGGAGTTTTGTCAAACATACCAAACTAATGTCAAAAGGGGAGATTGTTATTATTTACTAAGTTGTCATTAGTTTTATGTCCAAAGTCATCCTATATACTCTAGTCAGTTAATACTACCGAAATAGTCAATCGGTAAGCACTAAAGCAGCTGGTTACAGAAGAAAGGAGTCACAGAGCTAAGTATACACCGAGCTGTCTATCGAGTAATGTTCTATGTCTACCAAGTAGCAAAGAAGGTATACCGAGTAATTTGAACCAAGTAATGTGTTACAAGAATCGAGGAACAGGGAACCATTATCACATAGGAAATTGCACTTCAAGATTTTGTATTATTTTGAGGAAGTTTATCCAATGAAATAATTTCTATGTTTATTCATTCGATGAATCTTGTTTGTAAGATCGAAGCATGAACAGATCACCGTCCCAGAGATCTATTTATACAGAGTGATTCGAGAATCAAAACATGAGATACATGTGTGATAGAAGAGTTAAAAGGAAAATCATAAGAGGACACAGTGAGTTGTGACTATTATGACTGATAGAGATATTTAGAGGTCACCAAGAAAGTCTTCAAAGAACAATTTAAGGGATAGAGTAAACAGAATGGTTTACTGAGTTGATTTGTCAATTACCGAGGTATGCTATGAGCAAGGTAATTTCATATTGAGCACAAAGAATCTGCTATAAAATTTCAGATGTAAAGTTGTAGATATTTGTAAATATTTTATTGAATCATTTGAGTTGTAATAGAAACCTTTAACAGGGTAAAAGACTCTAACAATGTCTATAAATTGTAGAGCCTTTAACCAGGTGCAGCATTTTGTATAAGTGTTGTAAAATACTTTAGCAAGGTAGATCTAAAGATCTTGATACTCCTAACAGGGTAAGCTATCAGAAATAGCTAAACATGTAACTCTAACCGAGCAACCTTTATTATTGCAGTAGTGAAGTTGTGGGTGCCATCCCCACCATAGTTTTTCTCTCTAACAAAGAGTTTCTGCGTAACCAAAATATTTGTATTATGGAGTGAAATGTGTATGAATGTTATTTCTATAATTATGTGTTAGCTTTATATTATGAGATCAGTAGTTTACAGTTTATGTTTATCAGTAAGATTGTTTTTAAAGAAAAGTTTTGAAGTATTGATGCACCCCTCCCCTCTCAGTACATTAGCCTTCATTGTTGGACCTAATAACACCTACTCAAGATGAGTAAAAGGCTTTAACTTCTCTAACATCCCTCACCAGTGACTCCTACTCTTAGGGGATTTCGAATTGGTCCATTCATGACATCTAATAACTATTCCAAGCATTGATTTTGGACTTAGCCATCAATTCCTTATACCTCCTTTGGAAACCTACCCCTTAGGCTAATAGCCCTCCTAGATCGGTGTTTTGGATTTAACTCCAAAATATCCCATACATTCTAACAACCTACTCAAAATTCCAGATAACCTTTATGGAGTTACACTCATCCCCAAAATGGTTTGGTAAAATCTGCACTCTAAAGGTCGAAACCCTTAGAAGCCAAGAGACCTAATTAGGGCGATTAGGCCTAATTTACAAAGCAACCCCCTTTACCGGTATCCCAATTGAAAAACCAACTTTATGAGCATGTGGGGGATGGTGAATAACTTTTAATTCCATGTTTACATTCCTGGACTCCACCGCTATCATATTTTTAGGATGACTGTCCTAATTCTGCTTAAGGTAGTCGCATGGAGATGCCTATCTAGATTCACTTCAAGCACCTCACAAATAAGTATTCCCTGAAAAAACCAATGAAAACCTTAATTTAAACTGACCAATATTTCATTCCACCAAAGGAAATAAATTCTAGAGGTAGGAGATGCAAGATATGGCCATTATTTGGTGAAACTCTAGTCAAACCCTCATTTCTCGGGTTACAGTCAGAAAAATAAGGGCTTCTCACTACATAGAAACAATCGAAGCCTCAGACCACCACCAAATTAAATCTAGTTAATTTCTCCATCTACTCCATGAATGGTGTTGTCATATTCAAGCCGGTCAAGGACGTACAATCTCTGCAAACCCAAAATTTCTAGGAAAATTTCATTATTTTAGTGTTTTATTGCTTCATCACTTCAAACCACAACAACAAAAACCTTGGGAATCATGTCCACAAGGTTTATACAACTCTTAAATAGTTTCCAAATTAATTTGGAGGAGGTTGCAGCAGTTGAAAGGCTTCCCCCAATCGCATTTAAAAAGTTGCACTTTTGTACTCAAAAGTTGCATTTTCAAAAGTTGCAATTTTGCACAGAATGTTGTCAAACTCTCAAAGGTTGGGATCCACACACTTGGATCAACCAAACACTTCTAAAACATCCTAAAAAACTATCAAACACAAAACCAAACATTCTACTACCCCTATTGACCACATTGTCCCAGTTGGCTTATCAAATTGCCTAATTAGTGACATGGTTTTACATGGTGGGGTCTTTATTAAATACATGAAAATGCACAAACAAAAGAATTGAAAAATGATCCTAAGATCCTAATCTTCATCATTAGTTGCATGATTAGCTTGTTGATGAGGTGCTCCTACACCATAATCCCCAAGAGAAGAGATCTCAAGCCTATCATGCCCAAACTTTTGGGCACAAACGGAATAAATTTTTTTTAAAAAAACTTATCCTAATAAAACTAAATTTGCTAAATAACGCAAAAACAAGTCTTGTCTTAACTAAGTTTTGAACTAATCTAAAAACTAAATCGATTTGGTGAAAACTATTTTATATTTAAAAATGGGATGTTGTTCCTCCAAGGAGTTAATATTATTCCTTCAATGAATAAATAATTAACTCATTTAAACAAGGTTCAAAATTAAATTGACAAGAGAAATAATTAATCTCTAAAAGCCTTTTAATTGCTAGGAAATAAATTAATGAGTCCTAACACTTAGATTATTAAACCTATTATGCAAAATTAACATTTATTAAAATGTGCCTAACAAACTCGAATTAAAGGGCCATCATGACATACAAAAATCACTATAAATCCCTAAAGGCTAATCTCCAAAGAGTTTAAAATTTAAGGCATCATATAAAAATATGAACGTAAATCAATTAATCTAGGAATAGATATTATTCGTCCATATATATATACCTATAGATAAATGTATGTCTAGTATATATATATATATATATATATATATATATATATATATATATATATATATATATATATATATATATAAGAAGGATATAGGGTTTCTTATTAAAACGAACATATATTGTTAAGTTAAAGGGATGGGGAAAGCCCTATTCAAAATTTGAATGGGTATTCCCCCCTTTTTCTTTTTTATTTCTTTTTTTTCTAAAAAAAAGGAATCTAAAAATCTCTATGCTAACCCTAACCCGAATTGGGTTAGGATTGCATATATAGCTTGGGTGAGACAACCCTAAACTTATTCTTTTTTTTTATCTTATTATTATTTTTATTGCTAACAACATGTTTGCCCTAAGGCTAAATCTCATGAGTTTATTGCAAGGTTGAAGAGAGAGGAGGCGACGGCCATTTCCGGTGGCCGCTCCTTACCACAGTGGCGTTTAAGTTATCGCAGGGAAGGGGGGGATGGTGGAGGCTACCTATGAGAGCTCCCCGTAGGGACGGCCACAGCCATGCCTGTGGGTCACGGCCCGCAGAGGCGACCAAGGCCACTGCTGCGGTACGCGGCCCGCAGACCCAGCTGCGCCGCCACTACGGGGCGCCACCCACAGGGGGGGGTGAAGCCTCCCCGACTGTGGGTTGCGGCCCACAGAGGCAGCTACAACCGCCGCTGGGGGTCATCGCCCACAACGCGGGAGCGCTTCCCCTCTCCCCGCCTACGTACATTTCCGCAGGGCCGAGGGGGGGGGGTAAAACACAGTTGCACAATGTATTTTATTTTATTTAAAAATAAATAAATAAAATCAACATATATATATATATATATATATATATATATATACATGTATATATATATCTGTTTTTATTTATTTATATGTAGACTTCCAGAATGAAATAGATTTAATATATATATATATATATATATATATATATATATATATATATATATATATATATATATATATATATATATATATATATATATATATATATATATATATATATATATACAATAACACACTTAAGCAAAACTATAAGTTTCCTTTCTAATTAATCTTTTTGTACATGCAGAAATTAATAATTTCATTTACAGCATGATATTAGGTGAAATATTCATGTCTAATAGGCTGAATATGTGAGTTTTATATTCTGCCTTTTTTTTTTTTTGTTATAAGCATTCTGTAACTATTATTTAAAAAAAACACTAATCAGCAAGCTCCATTTTATATATTTTTCTTTTTCAAATCT
This sequence comes from Cryptomeria japonica, assembly GCF_030272615.1. NCBI lineage: Eukaryota > Viridiplantae > Streptophyta > Pinopsida > Cupressales > Cupressaceae > Cryptomeria > Cryptomeria japonica. The sequence continues at coordinate 451,004,530 of NC_081406.1, forward strand.
TAGATGCTAACTTTAGAATGTATCACTAATTAGATTTATTTTCCTGCAATTAATTAAATGATAGAAAGTAATAAATTATCACAACAACTATAATAGCCTAGGAAACATTTAAATCAATTTAGAGGAAGGCATATTAAACCTATTTAACCATTTATTGTATTTGTATCTATCTCAATAGACCAACTTTTTTTAAATTTGCATGAAGGAATAAAATGAACTTATATTTTCCAATATGACAAGATTACAACAAATATCATTTTAGTAACTATAGGGACTTGATAAAGTAATACACATTTCATTTTGCAAAGGTAAATTAATAGAATGAAGCATTTCTTTAAATCATAGTTAGAATACAATGTAGATAACAATACAAATGGGTTTGAAAACCCTACTAGTTTCTCTTTTCCATTGAATGAGAACTTTAAATAAAATACATACATCTCTTTGCTTTTGGAAAATAAATACATCATTTGGCTTTTCTTTACAAAGCTACAATCATAAATACATCTTTTTTTTTAAAATCTTTTTTGCAACTCAAGTAAAAACCAGCAATTAATTTCTTTCTTTTTCCTTCCCATCCCAAGCAACCTGCAAATAGAACAAAAGGCTTGACCATGGAGTGCTCACCTTCTAGCCTAGGCTTACTAGAAGCCACCCCCGAGCTTGGAGAACCAAGCACTAGACGGTTACACACAAACAACCACAACAAGCAAAGGGGTAAACACTTAACAAAACATTTTCCCAACCCAAGCTACACTTCACCACAATTTGTGATGATAATCCACAAGTGGAAGTGGACCAAATACCATTGGGGAGACTGCAAGCATGGAACATCTCAAGCCACCTCATGGCAACCAAATACAACAAAATACATCCCCACATCCTTATGCCCCCCAAAGGCATATAAGCCATATCTTCTCTCCTTATGACCCCCAAATGCATACACAAGGCTATGCAGCAAGGGTCACAAAGAACACCCTTGAGATCACTCTCCATAAAGGAGAGCCTCTCACCCAAGGTTGTCATGCTTCTTCCACCCCAAAACCATCATACTCTCCCAAGAGTAGAAGGCCTTGGACACTCCCAATACAAGAAAGCATAAAAAGATCAAAGGGAAGAAATTACATTTTCTTCTACGAAGAAAAATACATATAAACAACTTTCTCATACAAGCATTTCTCCAAACAAACATATACAACATAAACAAGAAAATAGTAAGAACCAACCTTAATTTTCCCAAAGGTTTGATAGATCTAGTTGGGGATGAGTAGCCCAAATCCATAGAATATCTTTACCAACACTTGGCCAAAAATTCTATCCTACAACTATTCTTCAAAATTTTGCATGATCTCCAACAATGGAGAGTGGGTGATTGACTCACTAAGTCCCTAATCCTTGCCTAAGAAGGCCTCTCTCACTCTTCCCAACCCCTTGGGTAAAGTGAGAGTTCCCATTGGTTGGTCTTCCTAACCTCTTACATGTTGCTAAAACTCGAAAGAGAAAAGGTAAGAGAGGATGGGGAAGAGAGTCTGACACCAAAAGGGAAGGTTGTCTATCCTAGGAGGAACCTTCTAAGTTGAATTTTCGCTCACCTTGGGAAAACCACTTTTTGAGGTGACTAAACAGTCACATGGGAGTAGTCACATGTTTAATAATACCCCTAACCCATAGGTATACCCTTTGGACCTTTGAAAAAGCCCTAAAACTAACCCTATGAGTCCATTTGACCCCTTAGAAACCCAACTGAAGTTAACCTACGGGTCAAACCTGAGTTGACCACTCCCAAGACTCCCTACCCAAGGCAAATTTGGGACCACACTCAAATGTTTGAAATGGCTTTGGTAGAAACAAACTCCCTCCAAGAGACAAGTCAAAATCAATGACACTAATCAGCACGTGTCAAGTGACACAATAAAATACATTATAAAAATCACACATGGAATTTGTCTCTTGTAGGATTACACAAATTAATAAAATCAATTTAACACACATGCATCATTTACTTTCACAAATAAAATACAATACAAACGGGGTGTTGTCTTTCCAAATAGACAACCCCTAGCATTACAAATGTACATAGGTCTAGGTTTGGTACTCCATATTATTTCCATGGTCACATGGATAATTTTCCTGTGCATCTCAATTAACACATTAGTAATTCCAAATAACCACAAATATATTATTAAACACATGAATTCCAATACACATCAAACACTCATACAATTGACAGTAGTAAATCAATATCTCACATATCCCAATTGATCCACATAAGCAATTATCAAAATCCTCAAAATTGATCCATTCATATTATAAGCATCCTATTTCTATCATCATAATGAAGTCCTGCAAATCCAATAATGACATACATCATCTCAAAGTAATTCTATTCTAGCGACATATAAAGTTTCATATTCATAATGCATAAAAATGAAGCATCAATATACGTCAATGTTATCCAAATCATGGAATCATATAAGTTCTAAATCCATAATGCATAAAAATAAAGCATCCATAATAGTCTCAATATGAAAATAATAGAAATGCCAGTATGAGTCAGGGTAGGGCCTCACAAAGTTGACTTGAGATCAGAGTTTGGAGATCTACACCATGGTTGGAAATTTGTTTATCTGTCATCCAAACTACTTCAGAATTTGGTTTGTCCTGCCAAGCCACCAGATACTCTATGTAATCCCAGTACCTTGTCCTCTTTGTGATTCTAGTGTCTAGAATCTTGCTCAACTTTGGTGATTCATGCCTTGGAATATCATTTTCTGATGCAACCTACATTGGTTCCTCCACTTCATTGCCATCACCATTGAAATATGTAAGATCACACACATTGAAAATGGGTGACAATCCAAGATCAGGAGGAAGTCGAATTTCATAAGCCTTTTGTCATATTTCTTCAAAAGCTAACATGGTCCAATCTTCAGCTGCATGAGCTTGGTGTATTTTCCTTTCGGGAGTCTCCCCTTCTTCAAATATACCCATACTAAATCCCCAACATCAAACTGTACATCTCTCTTTTTCTTATCAGCGTGAGCCTTGTACTTTTCTGCAGATTGTTGGAGATGAGACCTTACTTGATCATGTACCTCCTTTATGGCTACTGCAAAAACTTCACCATCTGCACTAATGGGATCTTCCTTAGGTAACTCCTGATGAATACTAAGAGGGGGGGGGGTGAATTAGTATACCAAAAATTACTGAACTCAAACACTTTATCAATCTAGTGGTAAACCGGTATACCAGTTTAACTAACAAACCGGTTAACACAAATGCAAACCAAACAACAAGTAAGGCATTCATCCACATAAGCACAATCACCGTAACAAAAGAGATTTTGACGTATAAACCCAAATGGGAAAAACCACGGTGAGATGAAACTCACAAGTAGCTATCTCTAGAATAGTAACCAGACCGGTTAAGGTCATACAATGTTCTTTACCAGAATAGATCCTATTAGGAATCTCAATCTTTGTTAGGAGATAAGTTCGATTAAAGACTACCTTGTGAGAGGATTTTAGATCCACAGATGTGAATCACCTTGTTAGAGGATTTACAAAGGCTTTTCTGGGCCTACCCGGTTAAGGGTTTCTAACTTGTCAAAGATGTGAGTAATAAACAAGTGAATGATCTAGCAAATAGTACAGTCTGCTTGGTTAGATCCATGATAGCTCATTGCTAATGCATTTCAGCATTCCTTCAGTCTTCAGTAAATCCACACTCTGTTACAACACATAGACTTGATCTTTTCCGTTAAGATCGCACATATAAGAACTCATCAACCACTTCAAACCCTAACAGCTACACACACACTAAAACCCTAGACATGATGTCCTTAAAAGGAATCTGATTTCATGTCAGTCCAATAGGATTACATTGCAAGTTCCTAGGTTCATTATATCTAGGCACATTTGGTAACACGACACAAAATCACTGTCAAAGTGTCGATGGATGGTAACTCATCACAAAGATATACCGGTTTATACAACTTTACCGATTACCGGTTGGTAACTCAGAGTAATACCGGTTTAGCAGATTACCGGTTGATAGAAATGAAGACTGGGAAAAAGATAACTACTACTTCTAGTTCCTTTGCTCCATTCCACTTAAGATCCTCAAACAGCTTGAAGTCCTCATGCCGCTTGAGATCGGTAAACACTTTCTACAAGACATCGATAGTCTAAAGACTATAACATAATACCGGTTTGAAAAAAATACTGGTTGAGCATAGCTCATACATACAAAAAAGTGATCTCATAGCAAGTGTGTGACCATCAATGACAATCACAGCATAATCATAAAAAATGCCAACAATCTCCCCCTTTGGCATTGATGGCAACACGTAGGAAAAAATTTGACGTCTAAGTGTTTTTACAAAAGAAATATGCCATAATAAGAAATACTCCCCCTAAGCATCTACACTATCCCTTTGTAGAAAAGAAAATGTATACTACTTCCTTACAGAGATAAACATGAGTATACATAGCATGCATCAAAATTTTAAATACCAGAATACTTCTCCCCCTTTGCCAACAATGACAAAATACAGCTGAATAACCCCTGTTTCTATTAGCTGAATAAATGTTTTATGACAATAAAGAGTGAAACTTGTCAAAAACTAAATTAAATGCCTGCATAAATTGCTTCATTGATAAGGACCATGACTCAAGTAATGAGGTAGCAACCTCACTCTCCGTTGCATCTGGTATTCCTGTTCCTCCATGGCATCCAAAGTACTCATCTCTTGAGTAACTGTCAAGGCATCTAGATTGAGATAGCACTTCTAAAGTATTTGCAGTCTTGGTAGTAGAACCAGTTGTAGTTCCTGCAAATCCTTGGTCCGGTTGCTGATCTCCAAATCAATTCTTGCAACCTGAAGTTGAAACCGGTGAACAGTTTGCCCATAAGCGGTAAAGGAGTCATATGGGGTCTTAAAGGTGCTTATGAATGTCTGCAAATCAGTTTGTAGTTTGTCTTTCTAGGCAAGCACATCATCACAGAATATATGGGGTAGACATATCTTACTGAGCAGTAATTTCCCCTCATCCATTACATCTCTGATGTCCTTCTGTGCCTTCTGCAAATCAGACCGGTGCTCATGTAACTTTTTCACCAAGGCAATGTTCAAAGCCTTTTGATGCTCCTTCTTGGCATGTGCTTTGGCAACCTCTTCCAGTCTTTGTACCTAGTCCTCCACAACTGTGCATAAGAGTTTTAGTTGGGCCAGAGAAGAATCGGTACTGGGGAGGATGGTACCGAGTATCAAACTGGTAAGAGTGTCCACTGCAGCTTGGATCACGTCTTTCTCCTCCTTCCTCCTTATCACCTCTAGGCATTCTTGAGAAAGCTTAATGCTTTGTAGCAACTCTGATTCGTTAGCATATTGGAGGTCAATGGGACTGGTAATGTCAGCCAATTTGGCTTGACTACTAGTTTTCTTTGGGGTCTCCACCTATGTGCTCTATGTCGCTTCCTCCTCCTCTTTGGCTCTTAACTTATCTTCTTCTGCCTTCTTTCGCTCCTCTACTTCTTGCTTTCTTTTCTCTTCTTCCTTCTTCTTCTCTTCATCTTTCTTCTTCTCTTCTTATTTCTGCTCCTTTTCTTCGTCATCCTTCTTCTTCTTCTCCTCTTCTTGCTTCTTTTTCTCCTCTTCCTGCTTCTTCTTCTCCTCTTCCTACTTCTTCTTCTCTTCTGCCTTTCTCTTCTCCTCTTCCCGCTTCCTCTTCTCCTCTTCCTTTCTCTTTTCTTCTTCCTTCTTCTTCTTCTTCTCTTCCTCTTGTTTCTTCTTCTCCTCTTATTTTCTTTTCTTTTCCTCTTCTCGTTTCCTCTTCTCCTACTCTTTTTTCTTTTCTTCCTCTTTTCTCTTTTTCTCTTCTTCTACCTGTTTCTTCTTTTCTACTTCTTGTTGCTTCTTCTCTTTTTTTGCTTGCTCCTTGGCAGCCTTTTCTTTGTCTTGTTTTTCTTGTCCTGTCGCTTCTGATGGTGTACCTGGAGTGACATTTTCACCATTCAAGGCATCAACATCAATAGGATCCATTTGACCTGTGACTTGTTCTCCTTCACTATCATATACCTCATCAGGTTTATTTGTTGCTAGTTATTGCTCAGCTTTCCTGTTGGCTTCAGCCACCTGATGCAACCTTAAAGCGGCTTGGGTATGAGAGTGGGTATCTTTTACCACTTCAAGAACTTTTCCTTCTAGCAACAAGAGTCTCCTTCTTCTCATGAAGAAGAGGCCCTTATGTCTTTCCACTACTTCATAAAGTTCAGTTTTAGGCACATTACGAAAGTATTGTGCAAATACTTCCTCTCTTATTTCCTATTCCTTCTTTATGGCAATGCACCATTTGTTATCTAAAGAATTATACAACGAATCAGGTGTCTCAGATTTGATTTCTGATGGCCAACGGTCATTAATACATAAATAATTGATGACTTCCTATTCAACTTCCTTCTTTTCATCATCATTAAAATCATCAAAGCACTCTTTCAAATCACCAAGTACTTTTCTTCTAATATTCTTAATAGTTCTTTGACAATGTGTCAAAGGTTTGTAGGAGGAAATATCAATATTTACCCGTGCAGATGTTGCCGGTTCATTCTTTGTCTTTTTCCTCATTTGCCTAGTCTTCTTAGGTTGTTCTTCAGACACAGTTTCCTCTGAGTCTGGTGTGATTTCTTTTGTGTTCCGCTTTCTCTCAAAGACTTTAGCGGGTGCAACTTCTAGTTTCTTCTTTGCTAGTGACCGCTTGGTCACTTTGGGACTATTAGGTCCCGGAGACAACTAAGAGGGGGGTGAATTAGTTGTCAAATAAATTCAAACAAAACAACTTAACCAGCTTAATGCTTAATACCGGTAAACTAGTTTAATGTGCTGATAGATAGTTTTAATAGTTAATTTCTATATTGGTAAGGATTAGTGCATGAAACATAAAGACAAAGTCATCCACAACACATAACACCAATATTTGTACGTTGAAACCCTGTAAGGGGAAAAACCATGGTGGGAAACCTTACCCACAATCAAATGATACTTGTAGATAGTAAGTGTACATAAATGGGGTCTGCACATGCAGAAAGGCCAAGCGCCTAGAGCTCACTACTCAATCACAAAATGGGAGTCACACTAACTACAGTTGGATGGTTAAATCCAATAAGAATGTACTGCACAAAATAGCATCTTCATATGCTGGATTCAATACCGGTGTAGTTCTGATTGTCTTCACAAAAACCCTCCTTCAATCTTCAAATGATGTCTGTGTGTATAGCTCTACTTATTCTCTCATAAACCTTCACACAATTCTTTTTCGCATTCCACTTTTTGATCTTACAAATAAGATCTTACATTTATACCATAACCTAAGACCAATTTTAGTAGGTCGTCTCTACAAGATATTACAATTAAAACATTTTACAAACAATACAATATTCGATTCAATAACCAATTCAACATGTCGACTTAATGAATTTACAACAATAATTAATCATCTTCATAGCATGTCGTGCTGATCTGGAAAAGATAAACCTACCGGTGTAACCTGGACCTATTTGCCGGTAACAACAAATATGCAAATGCTAATGTACCAATAAACAAAACTCCAAAACAAAGTGTCCACATGATTTCTTCAACATAACCAAGTGTTTTCCATATTTTTCCAAGTGTCAATGATCATTATATCTTGCCAGTGTACCAGATATTGGTGACTATGCATGAGTACTTGCTTGCCGGTGAATGTTGTTGATTCTCCAAAGTGCCAGAGTTGATAAGTGTTTAGTAGGTGTTGACATCAATGACAAAACCATACCAAAATACCAACAATCTCCCCCTTTGGAATTGATGGCAACACAAGATGGAAAAAGCATCAAAGTGCCAAAACAGAAATGCCAAATACCAAAAACCAACAATCTCCAAAAAGAGATCATAACCAGAAATCAAAATACAGATACAAAGAGTAATAATCTCTCCCAAACAACAATCTCTCCCCTTGGGAGCAACGTGTTTTTCTTGTGTTTTTCCATACCAATCTCTCCCCCTTTGACATCAAATTCCAAAGTTCTTACCAAAAATATCTTACCAAGCCAAGTTCATATACAAAATACCAATCAATTTAGTATACCAACTACTCCTCCTGAGAAGTAGCTTCCCATCAAAGCCAGAATAAGATTTTTTTGTTAATTCTGCCAGTTGATGACAATCATCAATTTCCTAAGTCTCTACCCCTGGGGATATGACCCCAAGATGATCTCTGAGATATTCAAAGGTCTCCTTAGGCAGAGGTTTAGTAAAGATATCTACAATCTGCTCTTTAGTATTCACATAAACTAGTTTTATTTCCTTTGCTTCAACATTTTCCCTTAGAAAATTTAGTTTGATAGAAACATGTTTAGTTTTAGAATGTAATACCGAATTCTTAGATATATCAATTGCTGCAGTGTTATCACAATAGATAGTAATAGGTTCCTTGCATTTTACCTTTATGTCTTTCAACATTTGCTTAATCCATAGTACCTGTGTACAGTTAGTTGCTGCTGCAACATATTCTGATTCTGCTATTGATAAAGATGTACAACTTTATTTCTTACTCAACCAAGAAACTAGTCTATTTCCAAGACAGAATGCTCCGTCGGTGGTGCTTTTTCTATCATCCACATCTCCTACCCAATTTACATCTGTGTATGCACATAATTCAAAGTTTTCATCTCTAGGATACCATAATCCAAGATTTATAGTGCCTTGTAAGTACCGGAAAATCCTTTTTACTGCTGATTCATGATTTTCTCTAGGATTGCTTTGAAATCTTGAAAAAATACATACTGCATTCATAATATCAGGTCTGGTTTGTGTCAAATACAGTAAACCTCCTATCATAGATTTGTATCTAGTTAGATTAACAGGTGTAGATTCATCCCTTAGTGATAGTTTGTCATTTGTTGTCATAGGTGTGCTTACCGGTTTAGAGTTCTCCATCCCAAATTTCTTTAGTAACTCTTTTAAGTATTTGGATTGACTCAAGAATATACCTTTATCAGTCTATGAAATCTGCAATCCTAAAAAGAATTTTATTTCTCCAATCATAGACATTTCAAATTCTTGCTGCATTTTAATAGAAAATTCTTTACATAATCCATCTTCTTCTCTAAAGATTATATCATCAACGAATACTTCTATAATCAAGATGTCATCATTAGTCACTTTATAGTATAAATTGCTATCTGCATTACCTTTAGAAAAACCAATCTTCGAAAGATACTTATCCAATCTTGCATACCAAGCTCTTGGAGCTTGTTTTAATCCATAAAAAGCTTTTCTTAACCTGCAAACCATATCTTTGTTATCTGTCAATGAAAATCCATCAGGTTATTCAATGTACACTTCTTCTTCAAGGTATGCATTCAAAAATGCACATTTAATATCCATTTGATATACTTTGTAGTTCTTATGTGCCGCAAAAGCCAAAAATAATCTGACTGCCTCAATTCTAGCTACCAGTGCAAAGGTTTCATTGTAATCAATTCCTTCTTTCTGAGAATATCCCTTACACACTAGTCTTGCTTTATTTCTGACAACCTTACCATCTTCATTAAGTTTTTTTCTGAATACCCATTTGGTTCCAATTGCATTTTTATCTTTAGGCCGGGGAACTAATGTCCAAGTGTTATTTTTCTCAATTTGTTCTAATTCTTCTTCCATAGCTTTAATCCAAAATTTATCTTCACATGCCTCATTAACTGATGATGGTTCAATTTGAGAAATAAGACATACCTCTTCATTTTCCAATCTTCCTCTTGTCATAACTCCTTTAAACTTGTTTACAATTATCTGATCTTAAAAATGATTCAATCTTACATACCAGGGTGTCTTTATTTGTTGTTGTTCCTCAGTTACTGTGGAATCCTCAGATGATACCGGGGTAACTGGATCTTCATTCTATATCGGTGGATTCAAAGTAGGTTCATTTGTCAAAATTTCTGTTGTCGGTTCAGAGTCTATATACCTTGAAGTTCCTCTGAATTGTTCATCAATCTTTACATTTGTACTTTCAACAATTTTCTGCAATATTTTGTTAAAACATCTATATGCCTTGCTCTTAGATGAATAACCAAGAAATATTCCTTCATCACTTCTAGGATCAAATTTGCCAATATACTCATCTCTTCTGATATAACATTTACTTCCAAAAATTCTGAGATATTTAAGAGTAGGAGTAATACCAAACCATAGTTCATGAGGAGTCTTACCGGTTTCTGTTAGGTCCTGGAGACAACTAAGAGGGGGGGGGGGGGGGTGAATCAGTTGTCAAATAAATTCAAACCAAAAACAACTTAACCAACTTAATGCTTAATACTGGTAAACCAGTTAAGTATGCCGGTAGATAGTTTTAATAGTTAATTGCTATACCAGTAAAGATTAATGCATAAAACATAAACACAAAGTCATTCACAACACATGACACCAATATATGTACATGGAAACCCTGTAAGGGGAAAAACCACGGTGGGAAACCTTACCCACAATCAGATGATACTACTGCAGATAGTAAGTGTACATAAATGGGGTCTGCACATACAGAAAGGCCAACAACCTAGATCTCACTACTCAATCACAAAATGGGAGTCACACTGACTATAGTTGGATGGTTAAATCCAATAAGAATGTACTACACAAAATAGCATCTTCATATGTTGGATTTAGTACCAGTGTAATGCTAATATGCTTTCCCAAAAACCTAGCTTCACCTTTAAATGATGTCGGTGTGTATTGCACTACTTAATCTCGCATATACCTTCACACAATTCTTTTTCGCATTCCACACTTGATCTTACAAATAAGATCTTACCTTTATACCATAACCTAAGACCAATTTTAGTAGGTCAGCTCTACAAGATATTACAATAAAAACATTTTTAAAACAATATAATATCTGATGCAATAACTGATTGAACATGTTGGCTTAATGCATTTACAACAATAATTAATCATTTCCATAGCATGCCATGCTAATCTGGAAAAGATAAACTTGCCGGTGTAACCCTAGGTAATGCTAGACCTATTTGTTGGTAAAAGCAAATATGAAAATATGAATATACCAATGATTAATTCATGAAGATAAGATGTCCACACGATGTCTTTGATATTACCAAGTGTCTTCCATATCATTTCAAGTGTCGGTGATCATTATATCCTATTGGTGAACCATATACCAGTAACTATGCAATAGTTACTTGCTTGCCGGTGAATGCTGCTAGATCTCCAAAGTGCTAGTGTTTTAGTAGGTGTAGACATCAATCACAAAACCATACCAAAATACTAACAATCTCCCCCTTTGGCATTGATGGAAACACAAGATGGAAAAACCATCAAAGTGCCAAAAACCAACAATCTCCAAAAAGATCATAACTAGAATACAGAGAGTAATAGTCTCTCTCAAACAACAATCTCTCCCCCTGGGAGCAACATGTGTTTCCAAAGTTTCCATAACAATCTCTCCAAAAGATAATGTGTTTTTCCATATATATCTCTCCCCCTTTGACATCAAATGCCAAATTTATAATAAAACCAAGTTTATATACAAAATACCAATCAATTTAATATACCAACTACTCCCCCTGAGAAGTAGCTTCCTCATCAAAGACTAGAGTAAAAGATTTGTCTTTTAATTCTATCGGTTGATGACAATCATCAACTGTCTAAGTCTCTACCAATGGTGGTATGACTCCAAGCTGATCTCTGAGATATTCAAAAGTCTCCTTAGGCAAAGGTTTTGTAAAGATATATGCAAGTTGTCCTTTAGTATTCACATAAACTAGTTTTATCTCCTTTTCTTCAACTTTTTCCCTTAGAAAATTCAGTTTGATAGAAACATGTTTGGTTTTAGAATGTAGTACTGGATTCTTAGATATATCAATTGCTGTAGTGTTATCACAAAATATGGTAATAGGTTCCTTGCATTTTACCTTTATGTCTTTCAACATTTGATTAAGCCATAGTACCTATGTACAGTTAGTTGCTGCTGCAACATATTTTGATTCTATTGTTGATAAAGAAGTACAACTCTATTTCTTACTCAACCAAGAAACTAGTCTGTTTCCAAGAAAGAATGCTCCACTGGTGGAGCTTTTTCTATCATCCACATCTCCTGCCCAATTTGCATCCATGTATGCACATAATTCAAAGTTTTCATCTCTAGGATACCATAATCCAAGATTTATAGTGCCTTGTAAGTATCAGAAAATATTTTTATTGCTGATTCATGATTTTCTCTAGGATTACTTGAAAATCTAGAAACAATACATACTGCATTCATAATATCAGGTCTGGTTTGTGTCAAATATAGTAAACCTCCTATCATAGATTTGTATCTAGTTGGATTAACAGGTGTAGATTCATCCCTTTGAGATAATTTTTTCATTTGTAGTCATAGGTGTGCTACCGGTTTAGAGTTCTCCATCCCAAATTTCTTTAGTAATTCTTTCAAGTATTTGGATTGACTCAAGAATATACCTTTATCAGTCTGTGAAATCTACAATCCTAAAAATAATTTTATTTCTCCAGTCATAGACATTTCAAATTCTTGCTGCATTTTAGTAGAAAATTCCTTACATAAACCATCTTCTCCTCCAAAGATTATATCATCAACAAATACTTCTATAATCAAGATGTCATCATTAGTTATTTTGTAATATAAATTGCTGTCTGCATTTCCTTTACTAAAACCAATCTTTAAAAGATACTTATCCAATCTTGCATACCAAGCTCTTGGAGCTTGTTTTAATCCATATAGAGTTTTTCTTAACCTGCAAACAATATCATTATCATCTATCAAAGAAAATCCATCAGGTTGTTCAATGTATACTTCCTCTTCAAGATCTCCATTCAAAAATGCACATTTAATATCCATTTGATAAACTTTGTAGTTCTTGTGAGCTGCAAAAGCCAAGAATAAACTGACTGCCTCAATTCTAGCTATCGGTGCAAAGGTTTCATTGTAATCAACTCCTTCTTTCTGAGAATATCCCTTACATACTAGTCTTGCTTTATTTCTGACAAACTTACCATCTTCATTAAGTTTGTTTCTGAATACCCGTTTGGTTCCAATTACATTTTTATCTTTAGGCCGGGGAACTAATGTCCAAGTGTTATTTTTCTCAATTTGTTCTAATTCTTCTTCCATAGCTTTAATCCAAAATTTATCTTCGCATGCCTCATTAATAGATGATGGTTCAATTTTAGAAATAAGACATACCTCTTCATTTTCCAATCTTTCTCTTGTCATAACTCCTTTAAATTTATTTTCAATTATCTGATCTTCAGAATGATTCAATCTTACATATCGGGGTGTCTTTGTTTATTGTTGTTCTTCAATTATTGTGGAATCCTCAGATGGTACCGGGGTAGCTGGATCTTCATTCTGTACCAGTGGATTTGGTGTAGGTTCATTTGTCACAATTTCTATTGCCGGTTCAGAGTCTATATACCTTGAAGTTCCTCTGAATTGTTCATCAATTTTTACATTTGTACTCTCAACAATTTTCTGCAATCTCTTGTTAAAACATCTATATGCCTTGCTCTTAGATGAATAACCAAGAAATATTCCTTCATCACTTCTAGGATCAAATTTGCCAATATACTCATCTCTTCTAATATAACATTTACTTCCAAAATTCTAAAATATTTAAGAGTAGGAGTATTACCAAACCATAGTTCATGAGGGGTCTTACTGGTTTCACCTTTGATGTGAACTTTGTTGAATGTATAGACCATTTTACTGACTACTTCTCTCCAATACACATGTGGTAAATTTTCTTTTGATAGCATACTTCTTGCTGCATCCAAGATAGTTATATTTTTCCTTTCAACAACTCTATTCTGTTGTGGTGTCTGAGGTGTTGGTAGTTGTCTTTTGATTCCATTCACTTCACATAATTTATTAAAGTCCTTAGATGTGAATTCTCCTCCTTGATCTGATATTAAGCATTTGATTTTCTTACCGGTTTCATTTTCAACCATTGCTTTGAATAGTTTGAGCTTTCCAAGTGCTTCTGATTTTTCTCTGAGAAAAGTAACCCAACACATTCTAGAATAGTCATCAATGATTAGCATGAAATATCTATCACCTTGTAAGCTTTTAGTTCTAGCTAGACCATATAAATCAGTGTGAATCAAATCAAGAGCATTATTGGATTTTTCTGGAATACTTTTGAAACTAGCTCTAACTTGTTTTCCAAATTGACATTCCTTACATATTGTATTCTGAGGTTTGACAATTTTAGGTGGATCTCTAACTGCCTTAGTAGTACTGATCTTTACCATGCAATCAAAGTTTACATGACAGAGTCTCTTATGCCATAACCAACTTTCATCTATATGTGCAATCAAGCATGTCTTTTCACTATTATTCAAATGAAAGATATTACCTCTAGTCTGATTACCGGTTGCAATTTCCAAACCAATTGTATTCATGATTTTGCATTTTCCATTTTTAAATTGTAACTAAAATCCTTTCTCAACTAATTGACCAACACTTAAAAGATTATTCTTTAATCCTTCAACATAGTAAACATTGTTAGTGTTATGCTTACCATCAAGAGATATTGTACCCTTACCTTTGATTCAACAGGCTTTGTCATCTCCAAATCTTACTAAATCTCCATTGTATTCTAGAAAGTTCAAGAACTTACCTTTGTCTCCTGTCATATGATGTGAGCATCTTGATTCAATGATCCATTAATCCTTTACTTCAACTTTAGCTGCTAGGGCTTGTTCTACCGGTTGAGTAGTAGGTGTCGGTTGATCTTTTGTTATAGCAACAAAAACCCATCCATTGTCTATTGGATCCTCATCAGAATCATCAGTCACACCTTCATTAGCAATGTAACAAGATTTGTCTTTGTTCTTCTTAAATCTGTACCTCTGATATTTAGGATTAGGCTTGTATGTTCTTCTAACTTCTTCTCTTAGTCTAGCATGTCTATCAGGGCATATCGAAGCCATATGACCAATCTTATTGTAGTTAAAACATTTAAAGGGTGCTCTACCTTCATATTTACTTCCAATTGGACCTTTAGGCATTTTCCTTGCAAATAGTGCTTGAAGTTCTTCAAGTTCTTCATTTTCTTTCCTGCTTTCTTCAAGTTCTCTTGCATAAAAGGCTTTCCAATCAGATTTGTCAAATGATGGAGCAGATGATGATGATGCTTTAAAGGCTAAATCTATCTTAATAGTAGCAACAAGACCAAATTCTTAAATTTTAAAAGCTAAAAGTTTTCCAATCAATGTATCCCTAGTTACTGATGTATTAGGCATTGTTCTTAACTCATTTATAGCAGTAACCTTCATTTTATATGCCAGTGGAAATCCTCTTAAAACTTTTGAAACAATTTCATCCTCACCTAAGGTTCCTCCACAACATTTAATACCCAAAACAATTTTATTTACTCTTTCCATAAAAGCAGAAATCCTTTCATCTTCTTCCATTTTCAGATGTTCATACCTGACTCGGAAGCTTTCAAGTTTTGCAATTTTGACTGTGGAATCTCCTTCATTCAATGTATCCAAATGATTCCAAATAGCTTTAGCAGTAGACCTATTTGATAATCCCATGATTTGTTGATCTGATAATGTGCTCAAAAGTGTTTCTCTTGCTTTGCAATCATTTTCCTCATCTTTAGCCAAGGTAGTTGGACTGGGCTGACTAGGTACAGCAGCAGTGTAACCTTTCTTTGTAACTTCCCAGATGCCTTTACCAATGCAATTTAGATGTGTCTCCATTCTAATCTTCCATATACCATACTTGGTTCCATCAAGTTTAGGACTGTCCTTCCTGAAATAATTAGTCGACATTGGATCTCCTCAAGCTGTTAAACTTCTGTAAAAGAGGACTTGGCTCTGATACCAATTGTTAGGTCCCGGAGACAACTGAGAGGGGGGGGGGGTGAATCAGTTGTCAAATAAATTCAAACCAAAAACAACTTAACCAACTTAATTCTTAATACCAGTAAACCAATTAAGTATGTCGATAGACAGTTTTAATAGTTAATTGCTATACCAGTAAAGATTAATGCATGAAACATAAACACAAAATCATTCACAACACATGACACCAATATTTGTACGTGGAAACCCTGTAAGGGGAAAAACCATGGTGGGAAACCTTACCCACAATCCGATGATACTACTGCAAATAGTAAGTGTACATAAATGGGGTCTGCACATGTAGAAAGGCCAACAGCCTAGAGCTCACTGCTCAATCACAAAATGGGAGTCACACTGACTACAGTTGGATGGTTAAATCCAATAAGAATGTAGTGCACAAAATAGCATCTTCATATGCTAGATTCAATACCGGTGTAATACTGATATGCTTTCACAGAAACCTAGCTTCACCTTTAAATGATGTCTGTGTGTATTGCACTGCTTAATCTCACATATACCTTCACACAATTCTTTTTTGCATTCCACACTTGATCTTACAAATAAGATCTTACCTTTATACCATAACCTAAGACCAATTTTAGTAGGTCCGCTCTACAAGATATTACAATAAAAACATTTTACAGACAATATAATATCTGATGCAATAACTGATTGAACATGTTGGCTTAATGCATTTACAACAATAATTAATCATTTCCATAGCATTCCATGCTGATCTGGAAAAGATAAACCTGCCGATGTAACCCTAGGTAACCCTGGACCTATTTGTTGGTAAAAGTAAATATGCAAATATGAATATACCAATGATTAATTCATGAAGATAAGATGTCCACACGATGTCTTCGATATTACCAAGTGTCTTCCATATCATTCCAAGTGTCGGTGATAATTATATCCTACCGGTGAACCATATACCAGTAACTGTGCAATAGTTACTTGCTTGCCGGTGAATGCTGTTGGATCTCCAAAGTACTAGTGTTTTAGTAGGTGTTGACATCAATGACAAAACCATACCAAAATACCAACAGTTTCACCTTTGATGTGAACTTTGTTGAATGTATAGACCGTTGTATTGAATGCCTCTCTCCAATATACATGTGGTAGGTTTGCTTCTAATAACACACTTCTTGCTGCATCCAAGATAGTTCTATTTTTCCTTTCAACAACTCCATTCTGCTGTGGTGTTTGAGGTGCTAATAGTTGTCTTCTAATTCCATTTACTTCAGAGAATGTATTAAAATCCTTAGATGTAAATTCTCCTCCTTGATCTGATCTTAGACATTTGATTTTCTTACCGGTTTCATTTTCTACAATTGCTTTGAACAGTTTGAACTTTCCCAGTGCTTCTAATTTTTCTCTGAGAAAAGTAACCCAACACATTCTAGAATAGTCATCAATGATTAGCATGAAATATCTATCACCTTGTAAGCTTTTAGTTCTAGCCGGACCACATAAATCAGTGTGAATTAAATCAAGAGCATTATTGGATTTTTCTAGAATAATTTTGAAACTAGCTCTAACTTGTTTTCCAAATTGACATTCCTCACATACTGTATTCTGAGGTTTGACAATTTTAGGTAAATCTCTAACTGCCTTAGTAGTACTGATTTTCACCATGCAATCAAAGTTTACATGACAGAGTCTCTTATGTCATAACTGTTGGCATATGCACACTCCAATGAGATATTATATGTGATTGAAGGTTTTGTCATTGATGGCAACCTTGCAATCCTATGGCACCGACAAGACATTATACCGGCAAAGCATTACACCGGCAAGATAGTGCACCGGCATCAGCAGATCACACTCTACACTGACACTCAGGACACCGGCACCGACACAGGAGAAAACAAGTATACCGATACAGAGGCCGATAGGATTTTTGTTATACAATATTTTGTTTATTATTGTAAGCCAACTTGGAAAATTGTAAAATGACTCTTATATATAAAGGAGATCATTGTAGACATTTGTATAAGTGTAGTAGAAGCATTAAGGAAAATATTAGGCAGACCTAATGTGCAAAATATAGGTCAAAGGGTATATGTAAAGAATAGAGCAGGAACTGGTACTGAATCTGGCATTGAAGATGCTATTGTAAAGCAGTACAAGTTATTGGATTAGTATAATCCTTATTTGTAAGTCAGTGTGACTTCCCATTGAGCAGTGAGCTCTAGGCAGTTGGCCTTCCTGCATGTGCAGGCCCCTATTGTAAGTAATATTCTCTTATTGGCCAGTGAGTGAATATTGTGGGTCACAAATCCCACTGAGGTTTTTCCCACACCGGGTTTCCTTGTTAACATCTTGTGTTATGGTGTACTTTTCATGTGGATGTTCTTGATTCTATTTATTGCATTATTTCTTGCATACTGGTACACTGTTATATTATGTTCTGCATGTTTTAACTTAAGAAATTCTTATTACCGGTTAGATACTGATTCACCCCCCCTCTTAGTATCTGTGGGACCCCTAACAATTGGTATCAGAGCCTGGTCCTCTATTTTTAGAAGCCTAATAGCTTGAGGAAGATCTTGACATGGGTAAAGATGGAAAATATGATGAAGCAACTTGAAGGAGCTCTTACAGACTATAACGCAGAGAAATTGAAAAATATCAAATTTGAAGATGATTTAAGGGTAGCTTGGGATATCATTTAGGCACTTCAAGAAAATTTTACTGTTGCAAGAAATAAGAGAAGAAAACTTTGTGAAAAATTGCAAAATGAGAATGATGAAAAGGAATCACTTAATGATATGATAAGCAAGTTGAAACAAGAGATCATGACAACAAAAAATGAAATGTAGGATATGACTATGACATTTTGCAAAGAGATTGAGGACAGGAAGAAGAATGAAGAAGAATTAACTAGAAGACTAAGTGATGTAGCAAATGAGAACACAAGACTTAGCTATGAAAATGACATGTTGAAGACAGATCTGATGCATACTCAGAATGACTCAAATGAACTGATGAGACAAAAGGAAATCTTGGAAAGAGAACTGGAAACTGCAAATCAACACAAAGAAAAATTCAAGAAAAGCTCAGAGGAACTTGGTACCTTGCTGAAGAATCAAAAACCTAAAGGTGACACTTCTGGAATTGGCTTTGAAGTTGGTGAAAGCTCTAGTACTGCAAATACTCAGGATCACAACAAACTAGTAAGACAACCTAATGCTTATAAATTGAATGGAAAATGCTTTAACTATAATAAGTATGGTCATAGAGAAAATGAATGTAGATCTAGAAATTATCAAAATATCAACACACCCACTGATCAATGTTCAAAATACAACAAAGTTGGTCAGAACTCTAAAAACTGCAGAATGAATGTGAGATGTTATGTTTGTGGAAGATTTGGACATTTATCAAATCAATGTAGAACACAAACCGGCATAGGTTATGGGAAAGCTATTCAGAAGAATAATGTAACTTGTTATGCATGTAACAAGATTGGGCATATTGCTAAATTTTGTAGAAGTAAAGGAACACTAGTAGACAACAAAAGTTCTAGCTTGAAAGATAAAGAAAAAGTTGAAGAGGTTAAGCAAGAATTCTCAAAACAATGGATTAGAAAAGCTGATCTAAATATTGGGAATACTCCTCCACCTGTAGAACCATTAAATGCTTCAACAACAGGATAGAGTGATGCTTCACCAGAAGGTCAGAGTAGTGCTCCACCGGTAGGAAGTTCTTCATCTAATTGAAGAAAATTTCCTTGAGGGTTTGGCAATCTATTGATACATGTGCTAATTATTCCCTCGGTTAGAGATAAGAAGTTGAAAATTATCTATTATCGACAAACAATGTTACGTGAATACTTAACCGACATGCAATTAATGTGGTAGATGGGGAAAAGACATTATAAAAGTAAGGTTTTGGCTCCATTTCATTTCACCGTGATTTCAAATTTTCAGAGAGCGCGAAGATTTTGAGCTAACGCATTTCGAGCAAGAAGCAAGCACACTCCAAGCAATCATCCATCAAAGGTAGTAAAAGGTATTTAATCATGGCATCCACCTCTGCAATTGAATACATAGAAAACCCTACTGTTGTTGAAGTAATAAAAAAACCTAGGCCCGTATTTCAGTTAGTTCCTAAGATAGCAAAGAAGGATGATACCTTAGGTGCTTTTTCTCAAATTCCTAAGGGAGTTGTATATGCTGAAGACCCTAGAATGTACATCCACTGCAACATTGAAGAGTTAGGAGATGAGGAAATTAAAACCATGTATAAAACCATGATATGTGATAATACCAGCAATGTTAAAGATGAACACAAGATCATTGAGACCCTAGGATTTACGGAAATCCTTAGCATTCTTGAATTTCCAAAGGATGTGATTAGGATAGTTTTAAGTAGGGTACATGGAGAATTTTTCTGGTTAGATGCAATCCATAAGATCACCAAGGAAGTAGTGAAATCTGTCACAGGGTTACTGACCACCGGTAAGAGACCAGATAAAAACAAGAAGGTTCCCAATGATCTAGTTATAGACCTAACTGGTGCAACATTCGACAAGAGGTCTCTAAGGGTTAATGATGTAAAAGATATCAATGTGAGATTCATCAATATGATATTAGGTTATAAAGCTACTCATGCTAATAGACTTAATTTAGTTTCAAGTTTATGCATTAAGAGTGCTTATGACATGGTCACAGACAATGCAAAAATTGACATATGTGAGTGGTTAAAGCATGAACTAATTGACAACCTTGGAAAGATCAAGAAGGACAAGAAAGGAACTTTCAGATTTGGAAATCTGTTAGTATGCCTAATGCTACACATAACAAAATAGGCTCCCGGTATAGGTTACAAAGTACTTGCATATGACATATCGGTAGGAAAACAATTGACTGAACTATTCAAGAACATGGGTGAGAACAAGGAAAACAATATTAATGACTTCTTTCAAGCATTAAAGACCAAAATGAAGAAAAGAGTAAGGTTATCTTAGAAAATAGTAGACAAATACAAAGATGATATATGCTTTGTCATTAAGAAAGATGGAATCTAGATGGAAGTGGTCATCCCAAGGACAATTTGGGTAGCCAAGATGGGCTATGAAACAGATGATCACATAGTTGAAACATATGCTAAAGCACTTTTAGAAGCCCCCAATGAACCTAAGGAAGAAGTATTTGGTAGTGCTGAGACTATAGAAAGCCAAATACAATCAAAGAAAAGAGTAAAGAAGGTTGAGGCATTTGTAAGGAAAGGGTCCAGACAAGCAAAAGCCATTAAAGAAGATGTATTGAAGAAAACTAGCATAATAGAGGATGAGTTGGCAGCTCCACAACCTGAAACTCACCTATCACCGGTAGGTACTTCTTTGGAAGGTGACATACAAGCAACTTTTAAAAGAGTTGTAAGAAAAAGAGATCTCTCATCGGCAACCACACCTTCACCTAGGAGAACAAGGCAAAAGAAACAAGCAGTGAGATCTCTGGTTAGAAAGGCCACACCAAAGAAGAAACTGACACCTAAGAAGAAGAAAAGGACAAATAGAGACTTGGCCCCTCTTGATATACTACTAAATGAAATCACAGAGGAAGGTAAACTGAAGAACATAGAGAAAATCTATGACACTCTAACAGCTGATGACAAAGAGCAAGTTGAGAATAGTGTTATATTGCATATGGACATGTACAAGAAATTTTTTATGGAAGTAGTAAATGAAATTCCTGATGAATTATTCAAAAGACTCGAGGCAAGAAGGCAAGCAGTGATAGAATTGGATAAGAATATAAAAATTGAGAAGCTACTTGCTGTATATCCGGTAAACTCTCCAAAATAAATTGATGATTTGATTGCTCAAGCAAACCGATCAGTATTCTCTACTGCACAACGACATATTTCACTAATGGCAGGAAGAGTTAATGAAGTGACAGAGGAAACAGAAGATGGATGGGATATATTCCTGGTTGAAAAAGAAAAAAAAGAAGAGTACAGGAACCCTAAACCTATAAAGGTATATCAGAAAGATAGAGACAAGGGGACAAAAAAATGCAAAACTTGAAAGCTTCCGGGTCAGGTATGAACATCTGAAAATGGAAGAAGATGAAAGGATTTATGCTTTTATGGAAAGAGTAAATGAGATTGTTTTGGGTATTAAATGTTGTGGAGGAATCTTAAGTGAGGATGAAATTGTTTCAAAAGTTTTAAGAGGATTGCCACCTGCATATAAAATTAAAGTCATTGCTATAAATGAGTTAAGAACAATGCCTAATACATCAGTAACTAGGGATACATTGATTGGAAACTTTCCACTTTTGAAATTGAAGAATTTGGTCCTGTTGCTACTATAAAGATAGATTTGGCCTTTAAAACATGAACATCATCTGCTCCATCATTTGACAAATCTGATTGGAAAGCCTTTTATGCAAGAGAACTTGAAGAAAGTAGGAAAGAAAATGAAGAACTTGAAGAACTTGAAGCACTATTTGCAAGGAAAATGCCTAAAGGTCCAGTTGGAAGTAAGTATGAAGGTAAAGCACCCTTTAAATGTTTTAACTACAATAAGATTGGTCATATGGCTTTGAGATGTCCTGATAGACATGCTAGACTAAGAGAAGAAGCTAGAAGAATATACAAGTCTAACCCTGAATATCAAAGATACAGATTTAAGAAGAATAAAGACAAATCTTGTTACATTATTGATGAAGGTGTGACTGATGATTCTGATGAAGATCCGATAGACAATGGATGGGTTTTTGTTGCTATAACAGAAGATCAACCAACATCTATTGCTCAACTGGTAGTATAGGCCTTGGCAACTAAAGTTGAAGTAATGGATGAATGGATCATTGAATCAAGATGCTCACATCATATGACAGGAGACAAAGGAAAATTCTTGAACTTTCAAGAATACAATGGAGGCTTAGTGAGATTTGGAGATGGCAAAGCTTGTTTAATCAAAGGTAAGGGTACAATATCTCTTGATGGTAAGCATAACACTGACAATGTTTACTATGTTGAAGGATTAAAGCATAATCTTTTGAGTGTTGGTCAATTAGTTGAGAAAGGATTTCAGTTAAAATTCAAAAATGAAAAATGAAAAATCATGAATAGAACTGGTTTGGAAATTGCAATTAGTAATCAGACTAGAGGTAATATCTTTCATTTAAATAATAGTGAAAAGACATGCTTAATTGCACATATTGATGAAAGTTGGTTATTGTTAGGGGTCCCACAGATACTGAGAGGGGGGGTGAATCAGTATCTAACTGGTAATAAGAATTTCTTAAGTTAAAACATGCAGAACATAATATAATAGTGTATTGGTATGCAAGAAATAATGCAATAAAGAAAATCAAGAGCATCCACATGAAAAGTACACCATAAAACAAGATGTTAACGAGGAAACCCAGTGTGGGAAAAACCTCAGTGGGATTTGTGACCCACAATATTCACTCACTGGCCAATAAGAGAATATTACTTACAAAAGGGGCCTGCACATGCAGGAAGGCCAACTGCCTAGAGCTCACTGCTCAATGGGAAGTCACACTGACTTACAAATAAGGATTATACTAATCCAATAACTTGTACTGCTTTACAATTGCATCTTCAATGCCAGATTCAGTACCGGTTCCTGCTCTATTCTTTACATATACCCTTTGACCTATATTTCGCACATTAGGTCTGCCTAATATTTTCCTTAATGCTTCTACTACACTTATACAAATGTCTACAATGATCTCCTTTATATATAAGAGTCATTTTACAATTTACCAAGCCGGATTACAATAATAAACAAAATATTGTATAACAAAAATCTTGTCGGCCTTTGTGCCGGTATACTTGTTTTCTTCTATGCTAGTGCTAGTGTTCTGAGTGCCAGTGTCATCAGTCTTCTCCCCCATACATTAGTCTTCTCCCCTTTTCTTCAATCTTCTCCCCCTTTGACAACAATGTCAAAAAGTAAAGAACTAAAAAATAATTTCTTCCTGTATGAAGTGATTTCCTGCTATTAAGTGTCAACTTAGTCTCGGTCAGAGCATTTTGTCTTCAATTCTCGTTCCTTGTATTGTTTCCTGCACACCTTTAGAAAACATCCTAAAGTGTGAAAATCAACATCAACTCCTAAAAGCTATTCTATAGAGTCATTGAATTGATGCTTTCACCAAACTCAGTCAGTGAATGGAAGATAGGGGTAGGACCCCTAACTTACTTCTGAGATACTCAAAAGTGTCCCTTGGTAGTGGCTTGGTGAAGATATCTACTATTTGTTCCTTTGTGCTAACATACTCCAACACCACTTTCTTCTCTTGAACTTCTTCTCTAAGATAATGATATTTGATAGAGATGTGCTTTGTCTTAGAGTGCATAACAAGATTCTTTGAAATGTTAATGGCACTAGTATTGTCACAGAATATAGTTATTGGCTTGGTAACTTTCTCATTTATACCTTCCAAAAGTTGTTTGATCCCTGCTATATTGGTACAATTCAATGCTACAGCAATGTATTCAGCTTCTGGTATTGACTATGAAACACATCCTTGTTTCTTGCTAAGCCAACTCACTAGTCTTTCTCCTAAAAAGAAAGCTCATCCACTTGTGCTTTTTTTGTCATCAATGTAGCCTGCCCAATCAGCATCAATATAAACTTTAAAATCAAAAACATTTCCTTTTTGATATACCGAGCCATAATCCTTAGTGCCTTCCAAGTATGTGAAAATTCTCTTGATTGTTGTCATGTGTGTTTCCTTGGGATCTGTAGAGAATCTTACAACTATACCTACTGCATGTGCTATATCTAGCCTGTTGTGAACAACATATTGTAGCTTTCCAATAATAGATTGATAAAGTGTCTCATCAATAGATACAGATTCATCATTCTTTGATAGTTTACATTTGGTAGTCATAGGAGTACTTACAGGTTTTGAATCCTGCATTCCAAATTTCTTCAAGATTTCCTTTATGTATTTGGATTGAGTAATGAAAATCTCATTTTTCATTTGTAGTATCTGTAAACCTATAAAATACTTTATCTCACCAAATAATGACATCTCAAATTCTTTGCTCATTTCATTTCCAAAGTTCGTGCATAAAGAGTCATTTCCACAAAAGATAATATCATCAACAAATATGGCTGAGATCAGTATTCCATTTTCATCATTCTTCATGTACATGTTACTATTTTCACTTTTTCTTAGAAAACCAATCTTGATTAAATAAGAGTGCAATCTCTCATACCATGCTCTAGGTTCTTGTTTTAGACCATATAAAGCTTTGTTCAATTTACATACCTTATCTTTATTCTTGTCTTCAACAAATCCTTCAGGTTGTTCAATAAAAACTTCTTCTTCTAATATACCATTTAGAAATGCAGATTTGACATCCATTTGATATACCTTGAAATTCTTGTAAGCAGCATATGCCAACAATGTTCTTACTCCTTCAAGTCTTGCCACAGGTGCAAAAGTCTCACCATAATCAATTCCTTCTTCTTGGGCATAACCTTTGCAAACTAATCTTGCTTTATTTCGAATGACCTCACCTTTTTCATTCAGCTTGTTTTTGAAAATCCACTTTGTACCGATTACATTTTTGTCCTTCGGTCTTGGGACCAGTGTACATGTGTCATTCTTCTTGATTTGATCAATCTCTTCTATCATAGCATTTATCCAATCTTTGGAGTTCCCTTCATCTTTTCTTTCCGTAAAATTCGTCAATTTTTACATTTGCACTTTCTACTATTTTGTTAGATTATTTGATCAGACATTTAAATGCTTTACTTCTAGAAGAATAACCAAGAAATGTTCCTTCTTCACTTTTCTGATCAAACTTACCATTTCTATCATCTTTGTGAACATAGCATCTACTTCCAAAGATTTTAAAATAACTTACATTAGGTTTCTTGTCATACTAGATCTTATATGGTGTCTTCAAAGTTCCTTTCTTCAGTTGTACTTAGTTCAGGGTGTAAATTGTTGTGCTTATTGCTTCTCTCCAAAATGTTTGTGGCAATTTCTTTTCAATCATCAGGGTTGTGGCACAATCCACAATAGATCTATTTCTTCTCTCAGCTATCCCATTTTTTTGTGGAGTTCTCGGTACAGAGACTTGTCTTTTTATACCATGATCATTGCAAAATAAGTTGAACTCATCAGATGTGAACTCTCCTCCTCTGTCTGATCTAAGACATTTCAGTTTTCTTCCTGTTCCATTTTCAACTCTTGCCTTGTACCATTTAAACATTTGAAAAGCTTTTGATTTTTCTTTTAAAAACATTACTGACATCATCCTTGAGTAATCATCCACAAATAATATGAAATATTTATCACCATAATAACTTTGAACTTTCATAGGACCACAAAGATCAGTGTGCACAAGATCTAAAATTCCTTTAGAAGTATAGGACTTACTTGTAAAGCTTGATCTTGTCATTTTACCCATTTGGCATCCTCGGTACATAGCATTCTCAGGTTTTTCAAGACTCGGTAGACCTCTTACTCGGTGCTTCTTGCTTATTTTGATCAGATTATCAAAATTTACATGACAAAACCTTTTATGCCATAACCAGGTATCATCTATCTTTGCATACAGACACTTGTTTCGAGTTGAGTCAAGGTGAAATGTGTTACCTTTTGTTTGTGTCCCGGTAGCAGCTAATTTTCCATGCTTGTCATGAACTTTGACAATTCCTTTCTGAAATTCTATTTGGTAACCTATGTTGTTTAGCTGTGCTACACTCAACAAATTGTATTTCAAACCTTCAACCCAATAAACATCATTGCATTTTGCATTGTCAAGAAGTGTTATAGATCCTTTACCTTTTACCAAACATGGTGCATCATTACCAAATATTAAATAGCCTCCATCATAATCTTCTAATATAACAAACTTGTGTTTATCACCTATCATGTGATGTGAGCATCCACTATCTATGATCCAAGAATCATTAGTATTTATGTGAGATATTAGGGCTTTTTCTTCATACCTTTCTTCATCTAATCCATCTTTGATAGCCACATAAACTACTTCCTCTGTATCAGTTTCATCTGATTTATCATCATTTGATTCCTCATCAGCTATTAGGCATGACTTTCTATCTCTTCTTTTGAAGTCTCGGTGTCCTCTATACTGATTATCTTTCTGTCTGTCATCTCGATAATCTCTCTTTTCAATAGAATCTTTGTTAGGATAGTTAGAAGCCATATGTCCTATCTTATCACAATTGAAACATTTCAAACGGAGTTTTCCTTTATACTTACATTTGCCTCTTGGTAACCTTCTAGCTAATAGTGCTTCAAACTCTTCTTTCTTTCTGATTTCCTCATATAGTTTGTGTACTTTTTCCATGTTCTTGCGAAATATTTCACTTGCACCACTGTGATCCCCTTCAGTGTACTTATTCATTCTATCATTGTAATCATCAGATTCACCAATATGAAAAGAACTAAATGCAGACTCAACTTTATTTACCAATGACCCACTGTTATCAAAATTACTTAACTCAAATGCATGTAGCTTACCAATAGTAGCATCTAAAGAAACTAGCATATTGGGTACATACCTCAATTCATTGATTGCAGAGACTCGGATTGCATAAGCTGGTAGAAGGGTTCTTAACAACTTACTTGTTATATCCTTTTCTTCAATAGTTCCACCTGCTCCTTTGATTTGATTGACAATCTCCTTTAGTCTTGTACCATACTGGGTTATATTCTCACCTTCATTCATCCTCATAGATTCAAGTTGCCCTCTTAGACTATCCACTTTTGCTCTTTGAACATGTTCATCTCCACCATACACAGATATGAGCTTGTCCCACATTGCCTTTGCATCATTGTAGCCTTCTAGATCATTAAACTCAGAGTCGGTCAATGCAGATGTTATTTCAATCATTGCCTGGATATGTTCTTGCTTTGCCTTTATCTCTTCCATTGTTAATCAATAGGTGCTCGGTGTAATGAAATCATTCTCCAGATAATATACAACATATTCTCCAACTCCTGATAGCTACAACTTCATCCATTTTTGCCATGTAGAGAAACTTGACTTGTTCAGCTTCAGTGCATCCCTCTTGTACATCTTTGGATCTTTTCATCAAGTACCTTTAAACTTTTCTTTCAAAGTCCAAAGCTCTGATACCAATTGATAGTTCTGATACTTAATGTTAAGTACAGATTCCAAGCTAATAGGACGAGAGGGGGGGTGAATCATACAAACTTAATCTTCCATAAAAACAACATATTCAACCTCAGTAACATATACTTCAGCAATATAACCAAAACTGATAAACATGCAAAATTATAAGCATATAAACATCATAGAACTCATAGCACTAGATTTAACGCGGAAACCCAAATAGGGAAAAACCACTATGGGATTTTGGACCCACTAAGAAATATACTCTTCTAGAGTATGCTTGGTTAAAAGCAAATCCTATTAAAGATTACAAACACATTGCTAGATGTGACCCGGTTAAGGGATTTCCCTCAGATCTGTTAGGATCTTCACCTTGTTAGAAGTGACCTTGTTAAAGGATTTCAAACACTCAATCAGAATGTCACCTTGCTAGAGGGGTTTACAAATAAGACTGTTAAGTCCACTTGGTTAAGAGATTTTTTGTCACTTTACAAAATAACAGTAATAAAAATCTATCTGCAACTTCACATCTAAAAATGCTAAAGCAGATTTTTATTTGCTTAATACAATCTAGTCATAGGACTTATCTTGTCCATCTGCTAGGCTCTATACTCTATTATTCAAAATAGGTCTTCAAGCTTCTATGCTCGGTAATGACTATGTAGCATCCCTGTGCTTACACTTGCCCGCATGCATTGTTTTATCAACAATTCCTTATTTATAAACAATTTGCCAACCGCTTAATCTCCTTGATCACATATCCCATGATCAATCATAGCCATCAGATCTTCAAACTTGACTAGTTTCAATGTATCCTTCGATCTAAAAATGTTTTACCCCACCTTGTAACTTGCATACATTTCTTGGAACTTGTGCTAGGGTATTGCGGTTCAATCTGAGCTGTAGATCTTCCTGCCGATTTTTCTTTTGCCATAGATCCTTAACAACCTTTATACACATTGTAACAATCATTTAATCATAACCAGCTCATCAACTTCCTTCATTAAATAATTCTTTTATTCATTCAATGCATTATGTTATTACTCGGTTGCAACTCGATAAATACTAAACTTCACTCGGTAGACATACCGCCTTCATTAACCGATAGCGATAACCTTAGGGTTTACCGACTAGGTTCTTTGCTCGGTAACATAGTATAGTATTAACCTTACAAACAACAACATATGTAGGATATCAAAACAATCTAAACATCATGATCTCATCATTGTCTAGCTCGGTAATAGTTGCCCATTGAATAACTTATTCCTCCCCTTATTCATCACATTCTTTCTGTGTCTTTTACCGACATCTTTATACTCACCAAATAATACTTCTTAAGATATGGCAACATCATACTGAATTAGAAAATCAATTTCTTGACATCAATGACAAAATAATAACATTAAGACAGTAAACATCCTTTATCAGTTATATCCATAATCATCAACAACCTTCTCAATATCCTTATTGAAATGCCAACAATCTCTTATTGTAATTGGAATGCCAACAATCTCCCTTTGTCTATTATAATGCCAACATTTAGGACTGTCCTTCTTGAAAATAGTTAGTAGACATTGGATCTCCTCAAGCTATTAAGCTTCTGCAAAAGAGGACTAGGCTCTAATACCAATTGTTAGGTCCTGGAGACAACTGAGAGGGGGGGTGAATCAGTTGTCAAATAAATTCAAACAAAACAACTTAACCAACTTAATCCTTAATATCAGTAAACTAGTTTAATATGCCGGTAGATAGTTTTAATAGTTAATTGCTATACCGATAAGGATTAGTGCATGAAACATAAAGACAAAGTCATCCACAACACATAACACCAATATTTGTACATGGAAATCCTATAAGGGGAAAAACCACGGTGGGAAACCTTACCCATAATCAGATGATACTACTGCAGATAGTAAGTGTACATAAATGGGGTCTGCACATGCAGAAAGCCAAGTGCCTAGAGCTCACTACTCAATCACAAAATGGGAGTCACACTGACTACAGTTGGATGGTTAAATCCAATAAGAATGTACTACACAAAATAACATCTTCATATGCTGGATTCAGTACCGGTGTAGTTCCGATTGTGTTCACAAAAACCCTCCTTCAATCTTCAAATGATGTCTACGTGTATAGCTCTGCTTATTCTCGCATAAACCTTCACACAATCCTTTTTTGCATTCCACTTTTTGATCTTAAAAATAAGATCTTACATTTATACCATAACCTAAGACCAATTTTAGTAGGTCGGCTCTACAAGATATTACAATAAAAATATTTTACAAACAATACAATATCCATTGCAATAACTGATTCAATATGTCAGCTTAATGCATTTACAACAATAATTAATCATCTTCATAGCATGCCATGATGATCTGGAAAAGATAAACCTGCCGGTGTTACCTGGACCTATTTGTCGGTAACAACAAATATGCAAATGGTAATGTACCCATAAACAAAACTCCAAAACAAAGTGTCCACATGATGTCTTCGACATAACCAAGTGTTTTTCATATTGTTCCAAGTGTCAGTGATCATTATATCTTGCCGATGTACCAAATACTGGTGACTGTGCATGAGTCACTTGCTTGCCGATGAATGTTGTCGATTCTCTAAAGTGCTAGAATTGATAAGTGTTTAGTAGGTGTTGACATCAATGACAAAACCATACCAAAATACCAACATGGACTTGTTGTGGTAACTGGTGCCGATACTGAAGGCACTACCTTTCTCTTCTTTACTGATGGTTCTTCAACAAGTGTAACCCTTTCCAAATAGGTGTCGGTTCACTTTGCCTTTGGATCAAGGGGTGAGGCAAGTAGGGTAGAGGGATACCCATCGAGCATGTCATACATTACCTCATATCCCATCGGTTCTAGTTCTTCCTGTCTAGGCTCAACCGCCTCCATTATGCACTCATCAACTCCGATGTTGAAGCAGATGTCATCTTCATATTTCTTGACAATATCACCTGATATTCTCACTCTTTAGATCATTTTGCATCTGAACTCATCAAAGTATTTGTTCATAACTTCTGGATAACTAGTTCCAACCGCTTGAAGGCTTTCCTTGATTTGCTTTGTAACCAGTTGGTCGGTAGACCACTGAATATCTCCGACTCTTGGGAAGTAACCTTGGAAGTAGAAGAACAACCCAACCAATTGTTGTCCAAACTTAAATCTCAAGGCATTGTCCTATTTAATCGACTTTAGGTTCACCAAAAGTTGCCTTTGCATACAGTTGCATAAGTCAAATGATGCATCTTCCATGATCATCCGGTAGGCAGCATATACCACTGCAGCAGAGACAGAGTTGATTCTGCTAGCGTGGAACATCCAGTTTCCATTCTTCCTTCTGCATGTTGTAGCAGTGTGACCATTACCATGACAAATCAAATATGTTGCTCTCCATCTAGTTGTCACTTGATAGCCACTGCTTCCTGACTGATAATTATAGGTATTAAACCAGTTTGGGTTTCGGTTCCCAAAGGGTTCAGAAAAAGCTCCTTTACTCCTTTGAGGATACCTTCTGGTGTTGTGCATGACAGACCTGCATTCAAATGCTCTATGCCCAAACTTGTTGCATGCATAACAATTAACATTGAATCTATTAGGTCTAGGCTTATCGTTTAGAAAATAAGGAAAGTTATTGTAAGCCTTACTTCTACATACATTAGCAGTGTGTCCTTCCTTGAGACAATTAAAGCAAACAGGTTTGAAATTTTTCTTACCTTTATCCTTTGGTGCCAGTTGTTTCTTTGATGCTCCATCTTTTGTTCCAGAGGTCTCACCTTCCTCATATTCAAAGAAACCAAGTCCATTGGTATTCTTTACTGGTTTAGCTGATTCAAGCTTCTGCTCTAGCTTGACAATGCTCTTATTGAATTCGGCAAGTATTTCCTTTGACTCAGTAAGTTCTTTGGTAATAGTAGCATTGGATTCCTTCAAGGTTGCATTCTCAAAAACAACCATGTGTAGTTCACCTTGCATTTCTTCCTTTTCCATTTTATTTTCATGAAGATGAGCGGTAAGTGCATTGATCTCTTGCTTTAGCTTGGAGATCTCATGATCTTTGTCTTTTACCAGATCTTCAGCTTTCCTCCGGTTCTCAAGTTCTTGACACATTCTGATAGTTAGTCCTTCAAGTTCCCTTCTTAGATTGGCATTGGACTCATTTTGTTTTTCAACTTCTTGAACTAGGGCTTCCATGTCCGCTTCATCAGAAGAACTATTTTCAGTTAGCTCCATCATTTTTTCAGCATGCTCTCTTCTTTTTGCCTGAGAGGCCTTATATTTGACTTTAAGTTCATCATAGGCTTGCTCAATCTAAGTGAGTCGATGAGTAAGTTCCCTCACAATGTATTCCCCCATATCTCTTTCCAAGTGGTTAGACTTATAGAAAGGTCGGCTCTGATACCAATTGATGAATACTAAGAGGGAGGGGGGTGAATTAGTATACCAAAAATTACTAGACTCAAACACTTTATCAGTCTAGAGGTAAACTGGTATAACAGTTTAACTAACAAACCAATTAACACAAATACAAACCAAACAACAAGTAAGGCATTCACCCACAGAAGCACAATCACCAAAACATAAGAGATTTTGACATGGAAACCCAAATGGGAAAAACCATGGTGAGATGAAACTCATAAGTAGCTATCTGCAGAATAGTAACCAGATCGGTTAAGGTCAAACCAGTTAAGGTCATACAATGTTCTTTACCAGAACAGATCCTGTTAGGAATCTCAATCTCTATTAGGAGATAAGTCCTATTAAAGACTACCTTGTGAGAGGATTTTAGATCCATAGATGTGAATCACCTTGTTAGAGGATTTACAAAGGCTTTGTTGGGCCTACCCAGTTAAGGGTTTCTAACTTGTCAAAGATGTGAGTAATCAACAAGTGAATGATCTAGCAAATAGCATAGTCTGCTTGGTTAGATCCATGATAGCTCATTGCTAATTCATTTCAGCATTACTTCATTCTTCAGTAAATCCACACTCTGTTACAGCACACAGACTTGATCTTTTCTATTAAGATTGCACATACAAGAACTCATCAACCATTTCAAACCCTAACAGCTACACACACACTAAAACCCTAGACATGATGTCCTTAAAAGGAATCTGATTTCATGTCGGTCCAATAGGATTACATTGCAAGTTCCTAGGTTCATTGTATCTAGACACATTTGGTAACATGACACAAAATCACCATCAAAGTGTCGGTGGATGGTAACTCATCACAAAGATATACCAGTTTATACAACTTTACCGATTACCGGTTGGTAACTCAGAGTAATACCTGCTTGACTATTAAATAGATTACCGATTGGTAACTCAGAGTAATACTGGTTTAGTAGATTACCGGTTGACAGAAATGAAGACTGGGAAAATGATAACTGTCGCTTCTCATTCCTTTGCTCCATTCTGCTTGAGATCCTCGAACCGCTTGAGGTTGTCATGCCGCTTGAGATTAGTAAACACTTGTTGCAAGACACCAATAGTCTAAATACTATAACATAATACCAGTTTGAAACAAATACCAGTTGAGCATAGCTCATACATACAAAAAGTGATCTCATAGCAAGTGTGTGTCCATCAATGACAATCACAACATAATCATCAAAAATGCCAACAACTCCCTCAACTTTAATACACCTCTTGGGTGGATGCTATACACAATTTGGAAAGGAGACTTACTGGTACTCCTATTTATGGTGTCATTATATGATAATTTTGCCTGTGACAAAATGTTGTCTCATTTCTCTCCATGTTGTCTTGTCAAACATCTTAATAGGTTCCCCAAGAACCTATTGACAACTTCAGTTTGCCCATCTATTTGGGGATGGTAGGTGGATGAGAAAGCTAGGTTAGTTCCCAACTTCTTCCAAAGGGTCCTCCAAAAGTGACCTATGAACTTCACATCCTTGTCTAAACTATGTTCAGTGGCATTCCATGTATCCAGACTATTTCTATAAAGAACAAGTCTGCAATATATGAAGCATCACAAGAGGTTTTACATGGCAATAAATGAGCAATTTTGCTAAATCTGTCCACCACTACAAAAACACTGTCAAATCTCCTCCTTGTCCTAGGTAGACCCAATACAAAATCCATGCTTATGCTTTCCCATTCCCTAGAAGGAATGGGTAAGGGTTAGTACAAGCCTACATTGGTGGATTCCCCTTGGTTTGTTGATAGATTACACATGTCTCCACAAACTTCCTTACACTTGCCTGTAACTTAGGCCAGAAGTAATGTCTTTTCACAAGGTCAAGGGTCTTGGAAAGACCAAAATGACCTGCCATTGCTCCACAGTGTTTCTCCCAAATGATATTCAATCTCATTGAACACTTAGGTATACATAATTGTCCACCTTTGAATAGAAATCTATTTTGTATCAGAAATTAAGAAAATTTAACATGATACAGGTCACTAAAAGATTCACATACCTTGTAGATCTCTCCAAAGTCTTCATCAACATCATACATGTTCTTCAAGGAGTCAATTCCAACACTTTTCATCTTGATTTGGTTGACAGTTAAGACCCTGCTTCTTAAGGCATCTTCAACTTTGTTCTTGACCCCCTTCTTGTGCTTGAGGTTGAAGGTGAAAGCTTGTAGGGTTTCTACCCACTTCATGTGCCCGTGGTTTAACTTATCTTGACTTTTTATGAAACTGAGTGCCTGATTGTCAGTAAAAACTATGAACTTCTTAGGCAAAAAATAGTGCCTCCATTTCTTCAATGACTGGACTAAAGCATACATTTCCAAGCCATGGGATGAGTATCTCCTCTTGGCATCATTTAGCTTTTTACTAAAAAAAGACAATGGGCCTTCCTTCCTAACTGAGTACTACTCCAATAGCCATGTGGCTTGCATCACATTCCCCTTGAAAGATCTCATTGAATTCTAGTAGGGCAAGGATTGGTTTTTCTACAACTTTCTTCTTCAAAGTTTCAAATGAGTCATTCGCCTCCTTGGTCCAACTAAACCTGCACTTTTGTCCTCCCTTTATGGTGTCAAGCATAGGTGCACAAACATGACTAAATCCTCTTATAAACTTCCTATAAAAAATTTCTAAGCCATGGAAACTTGGGACATCATTCGTATTTTTAGGTGTAGGCCAAGACAATATGGCACTTACCTTCTCGTGGTCCATTTTCAACTCACCTTGTGAGATTACAAAACCCAAGTAGATGATCTTGTCCTGCATGAACAAACACTTATGCAAATTTATCATTAGTTTCTCTTCATGTAACCTTCTGAGGATCATATCTATGATTCTGAGGTGCTCTTCCCTTGTGTGGCTAAAGATCAAGATATCATCTAGGTATACTATGACAAACTTTCCTATGAAATCCACCAAGACTTCATTCATCAACCTCATAAAGGTATTAGGGGTGTTGGACAACCCAAATCACATGACTTTCCATTCATACAACCCCTCATTGGTTTTAAAAGTTATTTTCCATTCATCCCCTGACCTTATTCTAATCTGATGGTATCCACTTTTTAGATCCATTTTGGTGAAATACTTAGCACTCCCCAAGCAATCAAGTAAATCCTCTATCCTAGGGATTGGGAACCTATACCTTATAGTTATCTTGTTGATGGCCCTTGAGTCTATGCATAGCCTCCAAGTGCCTTCTTTCTTTGGTGCAAGGACTGCCAGTACTGCACATGGGCTTAGACTTTTTCCAACTAGCCCTAATTCAAGCAACTCCTAAATTTGTCTTGCCATCTCTGCATTTTGATCTGGGGTAAGCTTGTATGCTACCTTATTTGGTAGGGTAGATCCAGGGATCAGATCTATGCAATGACTTATGTCTCTTACTAGTGGCAGGGATCTTGGAATTCCATCTGGGATGATTCCTTTGTATTTGTCAAGTAACTGTCTGATTGTAGGGTCTATGTTCCTTTGTCCTTCTTCTTTCCTCTTTGCAAACTGCTCCTTCTTTGTCACCTTGGGAGTAGGCATGAAGGCATAGCAAACTGCACCTTTCCCTGCAATCTCCTTCATGAACTATTTTCCTTCTACCATCAACACTTTGGCATCTTTTCCTTTTGATTCCATCTCTTCCTCTATCAGAGGTAAGATTTCTACCACCTTATCATCCTTGGTGATTGAGTAGGTGTTTCTCACCCCATCATGGTAAGCCTTCAAATAAAACTGCCATGGTCTCCCAAATAAGAGATGGCATGCATCCATCTTGGCTATATCAAATAGCAGTCTATCCTTGTATGATCCAATTTGAAACTCCAGCCATGCCTGCTCTTCTACCACTACTTTTTGACCTTGGGTGAGCCATGAGACCTTATAGGTGTAAGGATGTGGCAACCTTCTCAACTTAAGTTTCTCCACCATTTCAATTGATACAAAATTTTTAGTAAATGTAGAGTATATCAAGACCTTGCATACCTTTCCTCCTTCCTTGCAGGTAGTCTTGAAAAGAGACTTTCTTTGTGGGGGCTCCTTATAAGGTACCTTCATGGTGGTTACTTCTCTTCTCATCATCAAAGCCTCTCCTCTTTTAGGGTAGCAATAGCTATCAGGAGCATTAACACTTTGATAGGTGTTTGCACTTCCACACTTTGGCAATCATATTTCTACACTAAATTGCTCCTCCTTTCTCCCACAGAGCTTGTAGCCTTCTTCAGACATCTATTGGCTATGTGCCTTTCTTGGTTATAGTTGTAGAATCTAGGAGGTCCTCTACCTCTGGATCTTCCTCTAGAGAATGGTCTTCTACCCCTAAAGTTCCCTCTTTAATTGTAGCCTCCTCCTTCATTGTAACTGCTCTCTCCTCTGGTGCCTTCCTAATTAGAATCACCTTGGTATCCAAAAGCATTTCCTTTACCTCTGAAAGGGCCTCTTCCCCTTCTTTTTTGTCTCCCTTTGCCTCTACTATTTTGTTCCGTCCTTCTCTTTTTCTTCTCCTCCAACTTAAGTGCTAACTAAAAACCCTTTTGGACTGTCTCTGGGGTGTGGAGGTTCAAATCTTCTTGGATGGAAAATCTCAGTCCATTGAGATACATCGCCACCTTCTCATCTTCACTCTCCTTTACCTTGGTCTTCACACACAACTTCATGAACTCCTCTATGTAGGAACTCACGTCCATCTCCTTCCGCTTCAAGTTTTGTCTTCTCTTATGCAATTGGACATTATAGTCCACTAGAACATAGGCTTCCTTCACCAAAGCCATCATCTTCTTCCAAGTAGCCACTTTTCTCTTTCCCTCTTTCACCCTCTCATCTTGGATGAAGTTCCACCAAGTTAGTGTAGCCCCTTTCATTTTGGATTAGGCCATCTTCGCCCTTTGGTGCCCTAGTATGTCTTCACTCTTGAAGAAATTGTCTAAGGAGTCTATCCACTCCATCACTATATCCGGTTCCATCTTAGTGGCAAACACTGGTAGATCCAACTTCACATCCATTTTTCTTCTTTCCATGGACTTGAGCACACTCATCAGGTGTCTTTGGTCTGCAGGAACCTCTTTTTCTTCTTGCCTAGGGATCTCCTCTTCATCCCCTTCTTCAACACTACAGAGTCTCTCTCTCCCCTCTCCACTTTGTCCTTCAATTGTT